>NW_009216170.1:11653-41353 GCF_000690835.1 Fulmarus glacialis | reverse complement strand
GCCGCCGGAGCTGTCCAGCCGCCCGCGCCTGCCTGCCCGCAGCTCCAGCCATCCCCGCCATGCGAGAGCGATGAGAGCAGCTCCTCCAGACGCAGCCCGGCAATGGAGGATGATTTATTCCAGCTGAGACAGCTGCCGTGAGTAGCACCGATAGGGGAGCGGGGATGCGCAGGATTTCTTCTAAACGGGCTGCAGGGATATTGTGAATCCTGGTGATTTTTAAGGGAATTATTTCTAGGAAGTGTCTTAGGCCCTGGGAAGCAGGCCGTTTTCCGTGTATAGCTGCCTGGGTTCAGCATCCTGGGGGCATGCAGGGATCCATTTGTTATATAAATTCACCCAATTTTTATTTTTTGCATTAACTTGATGGTAGTAGAAATAAGGAGGGGTGGAATAAAACCGTGGAAGTGCCAAAAGGTTGTTTGAGAGGAAACATTACTATTGCATTTGCAAGGTGGATTGCATCTGTAAATAACATTGTGCTAGGGAAGGCATCTTCCTCAGCTTCTTCCTTCATGCCGCGAACTGATTGCAGATCAGAACCGTTTTGCAATGGTGTGTTTGCAGTGAGTATCATCAATATTTGCTAACTGTATGTTTTGGAGAAGCAAACATTACTGCACAAGGAAAATGCTGTTATTTGTGAGGAACTCCTTGCTGTTGGGATGCAGTTGCTGGATCTGTGCAAAAAGGTGATAAAAGCATTGCTGCCTTTTAACACCAGTATTTCCTTTCCTTTTCATGAATGCAAAATGTTTCCTTTAAAAACAAGTGCATTTCTCCTAATGCGCCATTATCAGGTGCTTTGAAACATATTCCTATTTATAAATCATTGTCTCTGCAAGGCAGGGAATAAATGCTTAAAGTTGATTTTAAATCTTAGTGAGCTCATGTCAATTACAGAGCAAACTGTCCCATAACATTTCTAATAAGTTGGGAAAATGGACATGAACTCCAGTTATTTTCAAATACTGAGTTCGGATGCATTCAGCTTGTCAGTAAAAAGAATAAGACGTGATTTCATTAGGCCATTTTTCCCAATCTTTTTTTTTAAAAACAAAACAAAACAAAACAGAAAAATGTCCTAAAGTACCTTTCAGTGTAGGTGTAATTAGACTTATTCAGTGCTGTGAGATCTTGGAAACAAATGCAGCTCTCTGAGATGTCTCAGCTGTGAAGAATTTTGCAAGTATGGAACAGTAAATATCACTGTGTGTTTTCGTCTTCATTTGTGTCAGTTTGTTTCATAGGTTCCTAAGTGATAAACATATTTTTTTATTTCCTGTGATGAGGAATGTGGCCAGATAGCTCTCTGCTCAGGTTGCCATTGAAGTATTTACGATTTTCAGATCAGTCGCTGCCTTTATATAGCATCTGGAACCATCATCTCCAAAATGGTCAGTTCTGAAAGTCTACTTCAACAAATATTACAAAATAAGAAACAGTAATACAGGGGGTTTGTGATCAGGTACTTGAAAAGTCAGGAAGGTTTTTATTGGCATGTTTATTTTGCCTGTGGCTTTCTAGGACACTGAACAGTTACCAGCATAGGTTGTATGAATGATTTTCAGTCATAATCCCATAGAGTAATGGCACTTTAGACCTCCTGAAATCTGGGGAAGAGGTGTCCATATACTTCAGTGAACTTTGCACCAGGCTTTGAGACTGCTGAAGTTATATTAATAGTCTTCCTTTAAAAAAACACAAATAGAAAAGTTTACTTCCTGTATAGTTAAACCAGGTGCTTGTAAAGCCATTGCAAGTAAGATATGAATGGTACGTTGATATTAATTGCCCTTTGTAATAAAAAAGTAATCTCATGGGCATACAAATTTCAGTGTTTGTTTGCTGAGCGTATGTATTTTGTAGGTCATATGAGGATTGTATCTTCAGTGACAATTTTAACGTGAGAGTAATAATTACTTGTGTTTATCCTATCAGGTCAGCAAAAGAAAATTCAAACCAAGATAGCTGTACTGAGGTTAAAAAACCAAGCAGATTAAGAGAATTTAAAATTGCGTTTCTCAATGAATATGAACCTGAATTCAGATGAGTTTAATTGTTTTGTTTGTCTTTTCTTATAACTGAGTGAAGGATCCTCTGCATACCCCAAATCAGAATGTGAGATAAATCCTAGTTTCACTGCAGTCAATGTTGTTTTCTTGCTCATTTTGAAGAGGCCTGGGGTTTTGCTCTGTGTTTTTGTGTTTAAGATCTTCAAATGTTATCTTAGAAAAAAAAATTTGTGACTCTGTTATTTGTCTGCCAAGACATAAAGACCAGAGAGAAGCTTTCAGTTTCCTGCTACAGATGAGAGCATTACTAAAGTAGTACAGATCTTGGAATGCCCTGTTTACCTGAAAAAATCATCCCAAAACATCTCAACAGCTTGCAAAGCAGGCTGTCCTAAAGATGAGTGATAACCTCACAAAATGGTCACTGTACTTCTCTCTCTCTCCAGGTTACTGCCAGAATATCATTAGTGAGTATGTGCAATTCCCCAGACGGGATGTGGTCAGGGAAATAATATATGTGCCAGGCCTGTGAGAAAAAAAAGTTTTGTATCCCTCTGCTTTATGTTTCTACCATACTGAAATCTTAAGCTGGACTGAATGGCTGGTCGTGGCGAGGACTCCTCTCTTTGTAAAAAACCCCATGGGTGACTGAGATGTTTATTCCTCCATCCTCTTTTCCACCATTGGACCAAAATCCATTTACAGGAGTTTTGTAGATTGCCCATCACTTTGCCCTTGTATTAAGTATTGGTTGTGTCATCTGCACTTGTAAGAGAAAATAAGAGTTGAGGTCTTGCCAAATACAAAAAGTCTTTCAGATCACCTTTAGAAATGTCATACATGCATGTCAGTTTGCTGCAGCTGCAGTTGGCAAGGATGCTGATAGTTTAGTTTTGCTGACCCTTAAACCAGAGGATTAAAATGAACTTCAAGAGACTCTTTGCTAATCTTTATTGTAGAATTAAAATGTTCAGGTACTGGAAGTCAGAAGAGGTAGTAGCAAGACTAATTTAATCTATTTCCAAAACACTATTTAACCGAAGTCCAAGAAATTGTCAGTTGCCAAGGTGAAAAAGTTACACTGATGTTGCAGGTAAAGTGAAGGAAGCTTGAGGAATCTGTTACATTAAATATGGTAGATTTGTTTCAAAATCTTTCTTTGGTCACAGGAAACTTAACGGACGGAAAATGGACCTCCTCTATACATGAAGCATTGCACAAAATCACTCTAACCAAAACGTCAAAGTTGTGTCAATTTAACAAAGTTTTGGTTTCATGTCTTCTCTCTGTGGCCTTGCTGCAGAGATCAGACGATGATCTCTCAGCGAGTGCCAGAAATTATATAGAATACAGACAGCTGTGAGCATGACACTCTTGTGACAATCATCATCTCATATGCCAGGGCTGTAACTGGCAGGCAGATACACTCTTCAGTCTTGACTTGAACTTAATGAAAAAAGACGTAATCTTTGATTCACTTTCTTACTCTGTCCCCCCTCATTACCTAAGAGATTAAAAAAATGCACAGATGAACCAAGTACTGGAAATCAAATAGTTTCTTAAAATACAGGTATTTAACTAATTACATAATATCCCGACTTCAGTTTAAGGTAAAAGATGAAAGCAATCACATTTATAGTCACAGAATCATCAACATAATGGAAAAAATCAGTCAATTCACTGAATTATCTTATGAATCCTACTTCACTAAGTAATGTTTAAAAATCTGACAAATTTCAGGAGTTCCGCTTCTCCTAAGACACAAATCACTCTTATGAAAACAATGTGGAAAATCTACAAAGACAAAGCACTTGTTTCAAATTCAAATTCAAATTCAAATTCAAATTCAATGACACAGCTATGTCTAATTTGCAATAAAAGTCTAGGCACAGAAAACATGGTTATCACTAAATATGTATGATTTCATCATATTTTTATAACCTGTATGTTTTTATAACTTTATATGTTAGCATGATAACATCCTCTTTGTACAAAAATGATGATTATATCACATAGCAATGTACCTCTGTAGTTTTTCCAAAGCCAGTAACAACCAACAGGATACCCTGTCTAAAAGCAGATACAAATAAAAGTCACAGCATTCTCTGTGAATGTGAAATGGAGACAGGATGGTGGGGAGCAACCTGGCTGCTCTTTGACCAAATAGGGCTTCAAGACTAACCAAACACAGCTTCGACCTGGAAAAGACCCACCAAAGTATTAATTCTTGTTTCTGTATTCTTAGGGTGGTCAAGTTTCGCCGCACTGGGGAAAGTTCGAAGTCAGATGAGGATGTCATTTCAGGAGAACATGAAATTCAGATTGAGGGTGTTCGGACAGAGCTAGAGCCTATTGAGCTAGAGGATGGAGCTGCAGTGCCAAAAGAATTTGCCAACCCAACTGATGGTGAGTAGGTTTCTTGTTTTTCTGTAAGGAAAAAGGTGTGGCCTCTTCATTTCAGTCATGTTGCAACTAGGCTGAATACATTTGGTTTAGAGAAGTTAAGGATCCCCAGATAAAAGAAGAAAACAATAACGCAGGCAAATTATGTTACACCTGAAAATCATGATTTAGCTACCTTATTCTCTGAGGGATGCAGTATGTGTTTGTTTTTATATTACCAGTAACAGACCCTTTTAAGTAGTTGTGTATCCAGTTGTCACCACCTATTTCATACAGGAGGTTTGACTTAGTTTCCTTTAGAACTGATCAGTGCTCCTAAAACGTCACCAAGTTACTGGAGCAGTTGCACGTGGCTCACCTTCAAGGCTGACCATGAAGCCTCTGCAGTGTTCCTGTCTCCTCCTTGCCTAGAGGACAAGAGGGACAGAACGAGTGTACATCCCAGCCTCTGCTTTCTGCCTAGCTGAGAAGTGCTGACTGCCCTGAAGGCAACACCAGTTTAGAAGATATGAGAAGCATTGTTTCTGTCTTAGCACAAGGCATACTAAAATTTTGTAGGATGACTATTTTCCCAGGGACTTACTTATTAACAAATTGATGCAATAGGAAGCCAGAATACCATGGAGTGAGCTCAATGAGTTTCTCAAAAGACTCAGTGCCTCAGTGCAAGTCTGCAGATGTATGTACAATTTCAGTTGGCACATCGCCCAAAAAAGTGCAAGTGATGCAACAACCCAATATGCTGAGCTTCAGTGCTATCACACCAAATGCCTGGGTTGAAGTCACAAACTGAGGTCTTACGACATCTCTGCTTCGTTTCATCAGTGAGATTTTGTCTGATTTCCTTTTGGTTTGTGTTTTTGTCTTTTGCTTTGTGGGGATGTCCAACTCTTAGCTAGATAAAGCTTTTTTGTGGCAAATGTACTTTTTAAACTGCTGGAAGTATTAAAACTTTGAGACTTAAATTGAGTTAAGCCACTTGAATATCAAAATGTATTTGTGTTGTATATTTCAAAGGAATTTGAGATATCTCAGCTTCTTCAGATGGAACAAAATAATCAAGTCATGACAATGTGTGGGAAAAAAGAACCATCAGCATTTTTAACAGAAGTATGTTTTAAGATGTATGTGTCTTGAACAAATTCTTGATTGAAATAATTACAGTTTGACTCTCCATGCAATAAAATATTCGTCTGCATTTTCCATCACTTGCATAGTATTCCTATGTGCTGTTGAACAGCTCATATACTTCTCACCAGAGGAAGCTGCAATTCAGTGGCTGGCAGAGTCACTCCCAGGAGTAATAGGCTGAACATGTGCTGGAGTCATTGGTGCTACGCTGATTTACTTCTATGTGAATAAAATATTCTAGCAATATTTAGAATTATTTTGGCTTTAGCCCAATTCCTGAAGAACATAGAGATTTTCCTGAGTAGGAACTGTATAAAAGCTAAGTAGCTCTCTGTTATATATTTTAGATCTCAGTAGATTACCCAGTTAATAAGTAATTGCATTCACAGAAAATGCTGTCTCAAGGGATGACTCTTACTCAGAAAGCAATACACTTCTGCACTAGAATTGTTTTCTTTCTAGATACTTTCATGGTGGAAGATGCGGTGGAAGCCATCGGATTTGGAAAGTTCCAGTGGAAGCTGTCTGTTATTACTGGATTAGCATGGGCAAGTAATTGTTATCAAGGTCAATTGCATGATCATCAGTTAGAGAATCTCAGTGATTTCAAATAATGTAGCCATTCTCTGTTGACAAAAAGTCTCCAAACAGATAATTGTACAATAAAGAAGGAATTTTACTTGAAATTCTGAATGACAGCTGGACTCAAACTAATTATGTGGGGGTAATGAATAACATTGATTTCTCTGTCTCTGAAGTTCTTATAAATCAGGCTTTGAAAAATGATGTTGATTCTCTACTTCAAATGCTTGTTTCAAATGGAACGGGTACTAGGCTATTCCTACAGAAGCATATCTCAGTTTTCATACAGTGTTTTTACCATATTCATCCCATTAGCTACAATCTCTGTTTTCTGTATTAGTCAGTAGTATTGTAATCTCAGTTTCAGGTGAACAGCAATCCAGTACTTCCAGTTTTAACCTGGATATCAAGAACAGAAAGGCAGTCTTGGTTTTCACTTTTCTGCTGTTTCTGAAGCACTGTATGTTACATCTACATCTGGGGTACATTTTAGGGTAATGATATCTGGAGCCTGTATTTACCAGCTATTGTCTACGTATAAGGTTACAATCTGCCGTGGTTTAGATGCTAAGTCAATAGCGGAATTTGGTCTGCAGATGATCTATCGGTATCTTTGGTACAAATCCAGAAGTAGTGTATAAGGGAGAAAGGGAGTAAGTTCCAAGGTAATAAACAGTTCTGACTGAATCTGTGTGTAAAGGAGTTGAAAGCTCATCCCTGTAATATGCAATATGGAAGTGACTGACCAGACAAGCCTCCTCGAAATCACCCACTGATAACTGTTGGTTTGGCTCTTTGAATCCTCTCTGCCAGTGTTACTAAACATTATGACAATCAGAAATTAGTTTAAAAGTGTACCTGTTGCTTTTTTTCTCAACACTGTGTACGTCCACTGTACCTTGCAAACATAACTGTTTTGTTTCACCTACAGAGTGGGAATGGCACCAGCAGAAACAAGGTTAATTTCAAGAAAGTATATTTTTGACTGCTATGTCAATCTAATTTTTAGGCAGTTATTTATTTTTGTTTCTTTTTTACCCTTCTAGATGGCAGATGCTATGGAAATGATGATTTTAAGTATCCTAGCTCCTCAGCTTCATTGTGAGTGGCGATTACCAAGCTGGCAGGTTGCATTGCTCACATCGGTAGGAAAAATAACTGACAGCTCCTGTATTCTGTAAGGTTTTTCCACTCACTGTTATTCAGACATTATGCTTTATATCCCAAAGTTAAATCTGTTCCTGGCCTTTGCAGATTGCCTTCGGCTCGGAAGAATATAGGAATCTTTTTTAAAAGCCAGAGCTTAAAGAAATGAAACTCAGTGAGAACTGAGGAAATTTTGCAAGTTTCAGGTTCAAAGTTTCATGTAATCTCCAGGAAAATACATAAATTGACTCCGACTCATCCTAAAATTCAAACCGTCTGATTAATTGAAAAAAAAGATGGGTAATTTTTTACTATCTTTCTTGAAAATCTTTCTCTCTCACCACATTTAAGCTCGCTTGTACATAGACAGACTGGGAGCTGTGAGAGAGAGCAAGCAATCACTTTTCGAGGTGGATCATCCTGCGATCTTTGCAAGCAGAGCTCTTACAATACCACCTCTTAAGTATGGTGCTATGATGTTGGAAACATGCAATGCCTTTAGGGATAAGAAAACTAGTTTTGGGACTCTGCTCTCAGCATATGCCACTGTTGTATTGCATGCACTTTAACTCCTACATTTCTTTTTCCTTTAGATTTTGATGCCATTTGTATTGTGTAAATTGGTCAAAATGCTCAGTAGAGTTAAGTCAGTTAAGATTATGTCCTTTCCCATACCTGAATGCAGCCAGCCCATGTGAAGGAGGGTCTCGTTCCTTCTTTCATTTTCTTCCATTTATCAAAAGCTCAAAAATATTCAGCACTGGTCTAATTCAGTAGTTCACAAATTAACAGGTAAGATAAGGGTGGGGTGATGACAAGTAGCCTGGCAGAGATTCCACTGGTCTAATTCAGTAGTTCACAAATTATCAGGTAAGATAAGGGTGAGGTGATGACAAGTAGCCTGGCAGAGATTTGGTTTATTTATGCTGTGTTTGGATTCCTGACCTCAACAAAAGCAAGGCAACTACTGAAAATGGGCCCACCACTGGAAGGAGCTGAGAGACCCTGGCTTGAACAGTCTGCTGACCCTCATCCCCATTCCTGGGCAATAGCAAATTCCCTTTCAAGTCAATGGAAGTGAAGTTAGGCTAATGCTGAGTGACTTCTGAAAAATCCCACTGTATGAATAATTATCTTTAATAGTCTCTACTGCAAAGGAACTATACCCAAAACACCTGGACATTTTGCTCTATTGTTAGAGTTGAAATTTTCTAGTTTCACTGTGAAGTTGTGTTCTGTTTGCTGTCATGTGGAAATTTTCACTTGTCTTGTTGTTAAGGGGAATATTTTTTTCTGGTGTTTCACAGGTGGTGTTTGTGGGAATGATGTCCAGCTCCACCCTCTGGGGAAATATTTCAGACCAGTATGGGAGAAAAACAGTAAGTCTTCAGCTCCTATTGGAATATATTCTAATATTTCTACGGTGTGGATGTTTCAGTGCATGATGTTCACAAGTGTCATAGTCCACATGTATGAAGCAGAATTAAGCAGAGCCAGAATTGACCTCTCAGGAAATAAAAGGAGTTTGAAGCTCTACTTTACATTTTGTTAATTTGTGTTACAGCAGAGACTTTCTTTTCCTCGTGCTTGTTTGTTAAATACAGGGCCTAAAGATCAGCGTGTTGTGGACGCTGTATTATGGGATCCTCAGTGGTTTTGCACCAGTGTATAGCTGGATCTTGGTGCTGAGGGGCCTGGTGGGCTTTGGGATTGGAGGAGTGCCTCAGTCGTAAGTAAATATTCACAAGTCCAAACTTTCTCTTTTCTATTTATTTTTTTAAAAATGCTTATGTCAAATTGAAGACATGCGTCTGTTCAGTTGTCCCAAACCCATTTTTTTCTAAGTATTTTGGAACTAATATATTAAACTCTGAGAAGGCTTTGAAGATACCTAATACATCACTGAGGTGAATCAGATATACAATGACTTCTATGTGAACAAGCTGGGTTCCTAAATGTAGTATGTTATATGGCTTAAGTCCTTTTAAGCTTCTCTCATTCCCTCAGGTAAACCATGGTGAAAATGAGAGGCCCAGAGAGCCCACCCAGAAGTGGGTAAAACACAACAGACAGCATTTTGTAGCTGTGCCTAAACGCTGCATTGCTAGATTGTGTTTGCAGAGTCCATAAGGAATGACATGGTCTTGTTGCAAGATAGGTCATGACCTAAACACTAGCATTTAGAGGTAGAGCTGAGCCCTGACTCCTGATTGTAAAACTGCAGATTATCGTTCAGTCAGAGCCTGAACTTTCACGTCTGAACCTGAGTTGGAATTCCAAAACCACACAGCCCAAACCTGGAGCACTGAAGATATCTTGATGGCTCAGACACATTTCTAAGAAGAAGGTAGCATCAGGGTATTCTCTATTACTGTGTCATTCCATTCACTGAAGAGGGGGATCTCTAAATTTTCCACCTGGAATAAATAACTCTGCTCTAGCCTTTTAATTATAAATGTAAAGGGAAGAGTATAGCCATTCTCTCTCTGTGTAGTCTTTTATCCTTATTAAAAATTGATATTTTGCCCCATGGAGGTGCTATTTCAGAGTAGTTAGAGTCTAACTTTGATTGATGGCTCATAGACTTCTTCACAAGGCAACTCAATATCCTGTCTTTTCTATTGCCATTCCCAGATAAAAGATTCAGAGCTGAGATGGAACATCACAGTATTATTAATTTTCTTTTACTGCTCTCCTGCCCTCCCTTAGAAGCTGCACAAAAGCGTAACGTGTATGTAAAATAGGAAAGTCCTTAGCCTGCTGTGTATTGACCAATGGTGAGGCAGTTTCTGCCGTGCAGTTGCAACTGAACACAACTGGAATGAGGCAGGAGAACAACAAAGACAAAGCGTCAGAGTTAATAATGCCTTATACTGCAAACACATATTAATGATGTTCCACAGAGCCCCAGTAGAACAGCTACAGCACAGCTAGTGCCATTTTACAGAGGGGCGGATAATGTACAAAGGCTACGTGACTTAATGTGAGACAAAGAAGAGCCGGTTACAGAACTCCGAGTGGATTCCATTGCTGCTGAGTCTATTTCTTGTTCTAACTAGAATAGTGATTCCTTTGACAGAGGAGTAAATATGTATGAAGCAGGGAAAGTAGCTCCTTTCTAATATCCTTAAGTAGGCTATGTAACTTTAGATATGAGTGGCTGAATTTCAATGGAATGACATGGGTATCTTAATAATTGTAGATTCTATAATGGGTATGAGAGAAAGACTTTTATGAAAGGTGCCATTAAAAAGAAAGCATCCAGCAATAATAAATTATCTGACTATAGCAGATATCCCTCTATCTATACGTATGTAGGAGCTGCACCTGAGAAGCTGTGGCCTCCTGTGGGAATTTTCTGAGAGATATTATCTAACACTGAGTGTGACTATTCATTCACAGTGCCAACATCCAGACTTGCAAAGATATGGAGAGTTCTCTAAGAAAACAGTTCTGTACAGGATTAATCAGCTCCTGTTTTCTGCTGCAGTATATAGGGGACTGCTCTACATTTCATTACGTGATTTTACTTCCTTCTCCTTTTAATCGCTGATTTAATATAATATTGTGTGCAACTTCGTGCTTCGATGAACTGAGTTCTGGGAAGCTACTCAGAGATCAATCCACCATTTGTCAAGTTAGTAGGAGTTTTGTCACAAACATCAAAGAAAGCCTAAGGAGTTTAGAGGCAGAAACAGGATGAGTCAATGGAATGCAAACAGAGTAGGAGGAAAGAACGACAAGTCTTACCAGACGGTTTGAAGAAGACACGAGAGTCTTGACTGGCTGCTGGCCCTTGCGTTCATCCTCAGGAAGTACTCAGAGAGAACTGTACCATTACTCTTTGGCACAGTCATGAAACAAAGACTCTGCAGAGTTAGATGATTTCTTTTTGAATTCCCACAATAAAAGAATGCAAATTGTTTTATACCAGTAACAGGATCAGACTTTGAAAGTATTCACCTCTTAGAGAATTGAAACCTGGCAGAGTAGGCTGATGTGAAATTCTCTGAGCCAGTTGTAAAGCCCCGAAGAAATACTTTACCCAACAAGAGTTTGTGTTGAATGCTGATGGACCACACTGAAAATAACAGGCATAATGCCTGTCCCAGACCAGAGCAGGGTTGTGAAAATATGTGCATCAAGAACTGCTACATTTAGCTAACAACTATAGGGTTACAAAGTCACATGAACAGAGCAAATTCTGTCCTCCACTGCAATGATGAACTAAAGGGGTTTTGTTCTGATTTAGAAAGGGGAGTCTGAACCAGTGTCCACAGTCTTGCGGCTCTGAGGGCTAGGAAGGGTTTTGCGTTACTACTATGGGTTTGGCAATTTTAATAAAAGGCAAATGAAATGTTTGAACCTCTCTTATTGTGCTAACGTGGCATTTTTCTCAATCTGCTAACATGACATTTTTCTCAATGTTCACTCTTTACAGGGTAACCTTATATGCTGAATTTCTTCCAATGAAAGCCAGAGCAAAATGCATTTTATTAATAGAGGTGAGCAGTGTAGCTATGCGTACTGGTCCCTAGAGGGACAAATTCTGCTATTGGTTGCGTCCATTCAATCCTACTGACTAGAAATCTCAAACATAGCTGCAGTCAAATCTTGATTGTCCAAATCAGTGTGGAGCTCAGATCCAAAAGCAGCATAAAGCATTCATGTAACGCTCCACATTTTTGTTGAATCTGCCTTTTTGCAAATTAACTTGCATCCAGTGCTGCATAATTTACTGTTGTTAGCACAAGGGGGGACATTTGGGTGTCACCTAATTTCATGGTGAAATTAATCTACAACTCAGTAATGGATAGTGGAGAACTGACTGTTCAGTAAATGCAGGACTAAATTCAGCTCCCCATATTCAATCCAAATGTATCAAAGTCACAGAGAGCAGAATTTTGCCCTATAAATACTTCAAGGCAAAATTCACAGCCCTTTAATGGATGGTTAAAGGGTCAGAGAACAGTACTATTACTTGTCTGCATCAGTCAGTTTGGAAGGAGCATCCTTGTGGAAAACCTCACCAAACTGAAACAGCTTCGCAATGCAAAACCAGTCCACTAAGATATCTGCTGGCTAGTCCTACATTCAGTTGATTAATCTTTCGTAAATAGAGTTCAGTAGATGAATTACTCCTTTCTGTGTCACTTTTTTTCTGGCAGTTTGGCTGCCTCTGAGCAACCCTGTGTTAGAAATATATTCTGAGCGTTAAATAATGAGCTAAGTGGATTCATAATCTGAAGGAGAATAATCCTGCATGGGTAGGATATCCAAGAGGATGCCAGCTCCATTATTTGCTAAGAAGGTATCAATTCCTTGTTTGGTTTTGGTAAGGAAAGCAAATACCATAAATCTCATGGTGGTAGCTGGGAATAATACTCATAGACGGATACATAATAGTCATTTTGCTTAAGAAACACCATGTGATTATTTTATTCCTTACAAGAAGCTACCTACAGTTAAACATGAGTGTCTAGAGAAAGTCGATGCTAGGTTTTCAGAAATGAATATTTTAGCTTCTGCAACATTTAAACAAATCCCCTCAAAATGTCTGGACTCTATTTCCATACAGTGGTGCATATTTGAAATGTCTCTGGCATTTCTTTCTCCAGCTGTCCCTAGAGAGCACGTCCTGGAATGTTACAAAGAAGGAGGCCTTAAGAGTGTTCTTATTCTCATTTGTGACTGTTTCTTTTCCCTTTGGCAGGTCTTTTGGGCCATTGGGACTGTGTTTGAAGTCCTTCTAGCAGTGTTGGTGATGCCCACTCTTGGCTGGCGGTGGCTTCTCATTCTTTCTGCCCTCCCACTTTTGCTCTTCGCTGTCCTATGTTTTGTAGGTATTCTTTCGAAGGCGAATGTATGTTCCATCAATCTACCACTTCTCTACCTGATTCTGTAACCTGGTTGAAGGAAATCGTGACAGTTTTGAGCTCTCTGTTGGTGTCTTCTTTGAAACATCTGAAATAGTGACAAAAATGCTGTTGTTTCAACAGGGTGCTAGTAAAAACATTCCAGTGAGCTGTGTTTATGTGACTGTAATTGCTGGAGGACAATGGTGGGCTGGAATTTTGTGAAACCAAATCAGGCCTGGAAACCTCTCCAATTTAATGACTTTGTTTCAACTAAGCTCAGTGGAATCAACATCTTATCAAAAGCTGTTGCGATTTCTCTGATTGCTCTTTAGATTTTTAAATTATTTTGTCAGAATCATAACTTTTATAATTAGTGTCCACTCAAAAAATCCACCCGAATCAGGGGTAAAATCTGCATAGTGCAGGTCAGATTCTAAAATAAGACATATATCAGTTAAACCTGAGCTTCAGTGCACTATTAGGTAATATATTGCCAATCACTCAGTCTTCTCAAAGATATATGTCCTTGTCAGGTTCTTTAGCAGCTCTTGTTTTTTCTTAGTCACTGACGTTGTTTTTCAGAAATACCTCCAGTTATACAGGTGCTAACATGCTGGGTTTTAAAAGGAGCTTAAAAATGCAAATTTTGGAATGCCTAGAGCATCTTGTTATCTGCCCTGGATGCTTTGTCTTTCCTACTGAGAAGGTATAATGTAAAGTACCTGCAAAATGCCTAACCAAGGTAACAGAAGGGAAAGATTTTAGACTGGAGTTTTTGCAGTTTCTTAAAGCCTAATGAGTTTGACGTTTGGCAGAAAAATGGTTCTCTGAATTGTTAAAGATTAATTCTGTAATCCTTTCTTATGTGAGTAGTCTGCTGGAGTCACTGAGATTTCCCACTGTAAGCCCACAAAGAAAATCCCCAGTTTGTTTATTGCTGTGTTTTTGACATCATTGTGCATGTGCTCTGTTTTGCTCTCTTAGTGGCTGCCAGAAAGTGCCAGGTATGATGTATTATCTGGAAATCAAGAAAAAGCAATTGCCACTTTAAAGCGTATAGCAACGGAAAATGGAGCTCCAATGCCTTTGGGAAAATTAATTATTTCCAGACAGGTATGTACAGGTAACAGGCACATTAATAACGTGAGATGCAATGGAACTGTGCTACATTCATATGTATTTTTATAAGCAAATAATCAATGTTAAGTTTAATTTTAATGTCTCAGCCAGTAATAAAAAAATGAGATATGATCATATATGCCTCTTTCACAGTGAGGAAGAGTTAGTTTCTCATTTTTATTTACATGAAAATCCTGAAAGTAAAAAGGACCTTTAAAGTGGGCGTTAATGTTGTTTAACCTCACTCTAAGACCCTGTTATTAAAGAAAATCAAACCTTGAGGCTACCGAAGAACTCGGATCAGAATTCCCAGATCTGAACTCATGAGACAAGATGGAATTTGACTCTTTAGCTGTACCTCATTTTTAATCTAATCCTGATTTTCTGGAGTGGGAAAGCTGCAAGCTCCTAACGCATGGAGTAATTCAGGCTGTTACTTCTGAGCTGCATATTACTGTATGAATTGCATTGGATTTTTTTTCATTTCAGCTTTATATGGCCAACTTTTCAGCACCCCTGTCAACATTTAAAGCAGCTCTACATTTACAGAACAAAGAGTGAACTTTTATAAGAAAAGAAACTTACAAAGCTAGCCAGCAAGGAAGGACAGCAGAGGGAGACCTGTAGATTTGAACAAGAGCAAAATTGTAAAGCTAGGTAGGAGCCTGTTGGTAATGACAGTGTCTTACTAATCAGAGACGTAGATTTGATTTTCTAAGGTCTGGATCAGTGAGGATTTGAGGTCTTGTGCGTTTCACAAATACTTGGTTCAGTCACGGTAATTTTGATGCGCTGTGCAGGAACGCTTTCCAAGTTTTGGATGGTTTTGTTTTCAGGGTGGGGTGGGAAAGTACTTTTCCTTAGCCACAAGTTTATGGGCTGAGCCCTCCACTCCCTCTCTCTAAGAACCAAGCAGTTTAAAAGGGGTCTGCTTGCAGGAGGGCTGCTTGTAGTTCCTCAGTACCTTACCCTAGATCAGAAGCCCTGAGGGGCTGCTCTAATTTACGGGAGCTGGCCACATGAATCATATGCCACCTGTGGACTGGCAAAGTTCTGCTTCACCTCTTTCCAGCCCCACCTTGTTCTGACAGATTGTCACCTTCCTTGTGGAGGAGTAGTGTGCCCTGTGCATGAACTGTTTTTCATATCATTATGCTCCTAGAGAATTCCCCTTGGCAGAGGAATTCTTTGCTTGGATCCCAGCTCCGGTGTGGCTCCTACAACTTGAAGAGCCCTCAGCTGAAACCAAACACTCACCCTGAGATATAGTACATAGTACTCTGCGTCCTCCAGTCCAGGACCAGTGAGTGCCCTGATCATCTGACTTCTGCTTATTTTCAACAGGAAGACCGAGGAAAAATGAGGGACCTTTTTACGCCCCATTTTAGATGGACCACATTGTTACTCTGGTTTATATGGTAAGAGGAAATATAAATGGCTCAGTGCCAGCACAATTCTAAATGGTTTTTAATGGAGGTATTTTACACTATCACTAAAATACAGCAACTTCCTCCTCCTCAAAAAAACCCCACCTGTATTGATTTGTAATTTATTAAACCACCCAATCACTAGCATTCTCAATCTAATTGCCCTTTCATTTTCTAAATGTTGATAGGAAATAGCTTTGAGGTAGCACTTAGTGGAAGTCCTCACACAGTAGGTTCCATTTTGATTCATGTTGTTTACTATAGGTTTGACCAGCTGAGACTTCCTCTTTCATTTTCTTCCTTGCAGGTTTTCCAACGCTTTTTCATATTATGGGTTAGTTTTATTAACTACAGAGTTCTTCCAAGCAGGGGACGTCTGCAGCAGTGAGTACTAGTCCATCTTTTCTTTTTAAATATACCCTGTTAAGTGGTGGAATATCTTTTATTAGATCACCTTCTGCTGTTAGTTTGCAGTAGAACTGTGACTGCCAGCCTGAATTTTAAGGCATCTACTTAAAGGGTTGCTTATTTTAAACATTTTTGATAGGCTGTTAGGCTGTTCCTCATCTCGTGCACAATGCAGGGAGGTCCTGCAGTGTCTCTGAGCCCAAAATGTAAAACAGCAAGACAACCTTCAAGGGAGACCTGTTAGAAAAAGTATCTATTCTTCTTGAGAAGAAAGTGATTGAATAAATGTAAGCTTCCAGATTTGACAGGCCTAATTAGTTCTGAGATAGAGATTGCTGCTGCCGTGGAGCTCCCAGGTTCTCAAGTTGTGAAGACTTGCTGAGAAAAAAGATAATGATGGGAAACCATCACCCTTTTTGTTGCAGATTTTTGTGTGTTAAAAAAAAAAAAAAGTGCTTTGACTGCATTAAGAAGAGGCTTGAGAAGTTTGATTCCCCGGGGGAAGCATGATTGTATTCAGAACACTTGTCATTGGTGAAAACTGTCTGATAGTTGGAAAATTATAGAAAGAGGATGGGTAGTATTGGGACAAGACACAGATCCCAAGCTTGTACAACAGCTATTTGAGAGGTCTAACTCTGGTCAGCCTCCACAAGAGAGCATGCATCCTTTAAAAATACTTGTTTTCACAAAGACACGGTATTATTCAGTCTTCTCAAAGTATAGATTGTTAGTATCCCAATTTATGTAGGGAGAAACTGAATCATTGATGTTAATTCTGTTCACTGTCATGAGCCCTGCACTGAAAAATAGCTAAGCCTGTACAGCTGATAAGGAAGTGTAAGTTTTCGTTCTGATAGTGACGGTTGCAGAGGTAAGACATCCTGCCACAAATAAGATTATAAACTGTTCAATTTCAGCTGTACCTTCCAGGTAGAACATACCTGCTGTGCAGCAGGGTCTTTTCAGTACATCCCTTCTATCAGTTTCAGCAGTAAGAATGATAAAGACATAGCAGGACTAAAGGAAGGCAAGCAAAGAAATTACTTAAAATATATGAAATGATTGGTTTTCTTCTTTTTCCTCCCACAGTATCCAGTAGAAGGAAAGAAGTTAAAGCAAAGTGCAGCCTGACCTGTGAATATCTGACAGAGGAAGACTACACTGATCTGCTCTGGACAACCCTGTCAGAATTCCCTGGTAAGTGGCAATACGAAGCACCAGTTCTTCATTGCCAGTGGCTCAGTGTGATTGGAATGGGCTCTGGTACAAGCAATGAAATAGGCTCTTCTGTCTGGCCTAACGCCAATGTATTTCCCACAGCACTGGAGCTCCTTGCTTGGACTACTTGATATATGTAGTGCACACAGTAGCTGTAGCTCTCTTCACTGCCCATGTGGTCACTACAGATAAAATCACTTGTAATTGCTTTGTGAAGCTATGGTCTGACTATGGATTCTGTCCAAGCAACATATTAGGCGTTCAGAGGAAGAGTAACTATTAAATCAAAGGGGCAGAATCACTTGAACTTTTATCCATAAATGACTTTCCAGAACTATTTTAAAAGGATCGTGGGTATAGTGAATCAATGGAGAACTTCCTTCCTAAAGCTCTGTCCAGCCTCAGTCATGATTTTCAGTCAATTTCAGTGAATTTCAGTGAACAGTTTGACACAGGACAAGCGAGATAGTAAGTATGTAATAGCCATTGTTTTTTCAGATGTAGAAGATGATCTTTCAGTATTAATCTGTTTGAAATAATACTGTGAGGCGATGGTCAAGTTATTTTCATTGTCCTAGATTATAGTTTCAGGGACAAATGCTCAAAGAGAAGCCATTTAATAGGTGAAAAGTTTTAAGTCTATGACTGGTAAATATGTGTAGTCCTAATGGGAGGACTGTCCTGCATAACAGTCATTCTGGGGAGGATGTCGGTGTACAGTGGACAGAAAAGAGAATATGTAATCTTGGATTGATGCTATAGCTGAAAGGACTGATTTGATCCGGAGACATACTAAGGTAGGAATAAGAAATACTAACAGGGATATCTCTGAATATGACACTGGCAACTCTGATGCTTGAATAATCCCCACACTTGCTGTACGTCCACTTTTTAAAAGGATCTCGAAAAGTTGCGTGAGAGAGAATACTTAACATTGTGAGACTTACAGAGCTTGATCTATTTCCTTTATCAAAGAGCAGGTGAGAAATAATTTGATGGCAGCCTATAAATAACACAATGGAAAGAAAATGCTGAGTTCTAAAGAGCCCTTAAGTCTAGCGGTAGGAAGATTAGCAGGGAACAATGGTCAGAAGTTGAACAAAAGATATTCCAATGAGACATAAGGCAGGCATTTTTAGCATTCACGTTGGTAACCACTGCAATAATCAGTGGTTAACAGAGTTGATTGCTCACTCCTACTTCAGCGTGTAGCCCCTGGGTGTGTGGGCATGTGGATGTGTGGACCAGTGGGGCTGTGAACATGGAGCAAGACTCACTGGCTGGGACACAGAGCTTCTGTTTTCATGTGGCACCAATGGCTGGGACAATCCATTCTACACCCCTGCCTGATGCTTCTGCGAGCAAAGTATTTTAAAGAAAGAGATAACTAAATTTCAAATCTAAATAACCCAGCCTATGTTAAAAGCCAGCTGCTGATTCCTCCACCTTTGCTCAATTCCCAACAGTCAACTTGTCTCCTTCTACAGGTGTGTTAGTAACACTATGGATTATTGATCGGATAGGTCGCAAGAAAACCATGGCCCTGTCCTTTTTTGTCTTCTCGATTTGCAGTCTTCTGCTGTTTCTCTGCGTTGGAAGGTAAGTAAAACCTGGTGAACAACTGCTATATCTGATTTATCCATGTTCTCTCTTGATTACGGCAGGAGAACTGGAAGTGGTGGTTTGAAAAGCCGTGAGATGGTTGTGCTCAACTGGAGAAAGAATTAAGGATGGTGTTAGGTTTTCTCACCAGAGTTTGGAAGGAAACAAAAAGAAGCAGGAGAGGAGAGATCCTTCACTATAATCTTGCAGACAGAACAATCCAAATGGGAAAATAAGAGGTTATGTCTGAGTAGGAGGTGACCATCAGACAATTTTTAAATCAGATCTTATGTCCTGAGCCTCGGTAGCTGGTTCATATACTGCTCTCTGCTATTCATTACCTATGTTTCTCCAGGCTGACTGTACCAGGGCAGTGCTTCACAACCAAGCCCAGTCTCTGCCTCCCATTCAGCTGCTTCACTTGTCATGGGCTCTTGGTGGTCTAAGTGCTATGGCACAATTACGTGAGAAGCAATAGACACAGACTGGCACAACGTCGAAGTTGTATACAGTATGGCTGGTGGAGCTGGCATTGCAGATATATGGGGCCCGACTTTCAAAAGAACTTGCGTTCACATTTTTGTATTGTTCAGTATCTGTCCTTCATGCAGATTTTCCAAAGAACAAGTCAGTTGGCAGCTCTGCCCTTGAATCTCAACAGTACCAAATTTCCAGCTGAGCTCTGAGAGTCTGCCTCTGACTGCATCTAGCCTTCATGCCACATGCATGCGACAATGTCTGTACCTTGGGGCTGACGAACAAGGCAATGACCTAACAGCCAGAGGAGAGCTCTCTGAATTTAAACCTTTTCAGGCACTGTACAAAACCTTATAGTACAGAAACCTTGTAATAAGAAACCTTATAAAGTTGCAAATATCCAGGTGGTACGTAGGTTCATGTCTTTTAAACAGGAAAGTTGCACTCTCATTTCCTTCTCATGTGTGCCATTTTTTTGTTAGCACCATTCATAACGTGGAATATGTTTTTCTTATTTAGATAAGCTTAGGCATTCGCTGCTTATTTCAATAGGCCACAGCTGTCAGTTGGAATGAATACACTTAGAAAACTGATGTGATTGTAGGAATGCAGATTGTTTGGCATCATTGTTATATTAAAGGTCCAGAAAAAATACAAAGGATTCATTAAAAAACAAAAGGAATCGTTCTTACAAATTTAGCATTTTTATTGCACTTGCCTCCAAGTTAAACAAACAGACTGTACAGAACAATCCCAAACACTGCTCTCCTTTTTATTCTCACAGAAATGTTCTTACTGTGCTGCTCTTCATTGCAAGAGCTTTTATTTCAGGAGGATTTCAGGCTGCTTATGTTTACACTCCTGAGGTAAGGAGGTTGTTTTTGTAATGAGAATATTTAAGGGGAGTGAGAACATGGTGGGAAAGTCATTTTTATGACCTCTTCACAATGGACCTTACCCCAGATATGAGTTTATGATCTCATTGTTATTGTCTAACAGAACTTGCTGTAGTACCGCTTATTAATTTCCATTGATTTAGGAGACTGGAGGGAAGAGAACTTCCCACTAGTGTTAATGGGCTGATGCTTTGTTCACAGGTTTATCCGACAGCCACGCGTGCTTTGGGCCTGGGAACATGCAGTGGAATGGCCAGAGTGGGAGCCCTCATAACCCCATTCATTGCACAGGTAAAATCTCTTTTCCTTCGGAGACAGAAGGCACAGGAAGGTGATGGAGAACCTGCTTTTCTGCTGTAAGGGCCAAACCAAGGGCGATTTATGCAAGATGTGTTGAAGGAGGCTGGTTTTGCCTGTTCCTTGAGGAGAGTTCAGGGCTCATCTCTGAATTTACCTCTTGCTCCAGAGTTCCATATGTTGGGGGATAAATAACCAAGAAGCAGGCTGCTGGATGGATGTAAAGACACCTTGGAAGCCACCACATGGAGATGGGATTTGTGAGAGGCAGGGAGTTTCTGTGTGTGGTGCAATGCCACCTTTCTCTTGAGATCCCAGGCTGAAGTTCTGGGGGCTACAAACCTTCAGGGTATGTGGAAAGAGCTAGGCGGAGAGATTGGGGGAGTCAGGCTCCACAGGGACAGGTCTCAGAACACTGTGTCAGAAGCAGTGGCTCTGCAGATGGGTAGGTAGAAAACTTGTGATTTGCTTAAGTCCTGTCTAATACATAAGGGCAGCAGCACCTTGTGGCACTTGTAATCCAGACTGTTTTGTCAGTGTTTAATAGGTGTGTGTAATCATTGAGGAAAGAAAGTATGCAGGAGAGCATGTTAAACATTTTTTCCAATACTGTAATCAAAATTCCTACTACTACATTACTATTTGTATTTCTTTCTGTAGTAAGGCTTAGGGGTACTATTTTGTATTTTCTGCCTTTTTTCTGCAGGTGATGCTGGAATCTTCAGTCTATTTAACACTGGTGGTTTACAGTGGATGTTGCCTGCTGGCCGCTGTGGCTTCCTGCTTCTTGCCCATTGAAACAAAAGGTCGTGGCTTACAGGAGTCCAGCCACAGAGAATGGGGACAGGAGATGGTTGGGAGAGGATCTCATTCCCCAGGGGTTACCAGGTCAAACTCTGGATCACAGGAATGATGGGACATGAAAACCTGCTGAAAAAATGAATGATACGAGCAAGATCTTTTTCACAAAAAATCCAACCCTGAAGCATAGAAAGCTGACCATACTGTCACTGCCAATGTCATGTGTCAAACTGCAGGAACTTTTGGGTTGAGCCTAAGCAAATTGTGTCTCTGCTGCTCTTTGCTCACATAAAAACTTTACTTCTGTATTGAGAGGCATTTGATCCAGATATCATTTGAAGTTTAGCAGGAAGGGTTTTTCTTAAGTCTGTTGTGCTTGCATGGTCAGCTATTCAGCTTAAAATGTCCCGTGTCAAGAAAATAGCTAACTGAATGCAACTCAGTATAAGCTGTAATTAAAATAATGTACTCTTGATGCCTAAAGACAAAAGATTAATATTTATTGTGTACCTGGCATAGCACACGGTGGATTCCATACACTACAGAATAGGTTTTATGAATTAGATGCCTGCCTTGCACTTTTGAGCCATCAACAACAACAACAACAAAATGTGATAACAGCAAATCAACCAATGCTTTCTAGTTCCCTTGCTTATGGGTTCTGTTCCTTGAGAATTACAGGCACTGCTTGCTTGGAAACAATTTTCTGAATGTTTCTCCCATCCAAGGCAGGTAGTTTGCATCAGTGAGGAGTGGTATTTGTTGCAGAGATGGAACCTTATATAAGAAATATAAATCCTCATGGTTTGGAGCAGAATTTGACTTTTCTAACATTGCCAGAATCATTGAGCACTCTGTTTGTTGCTTGGTGAAGACTGCTTCAGCTGTACTGGTGTCTCTTTGTGTGTGGAGATGCACACTGTGGTTTTCTGCATGGGTCCAGGTATGTTTCTGCTCAATTTGCCTAAGTAAGTTCTCGCGCTGGTGTAGCCAAAACCTTTGATAAAAATGCCTCAGTCTGAACAGCTGCGTGTAGCAGTTTGGATGGAGCTGCTTTCAAGTGTCTCCCAACAGAAGCTGGCCTCCTGACAGCTGGGCAGAACTTTTCAATAGCTGCTGATCGTACATTGACTGTAACGTCAAGCTGGTGACAAAGGAATGTAGCTAGCATCATCTCGTAAACGAACAAAAATCATAGGAAGAGCCGAACTGCAATCATCCTTAGATGAGGAACTTCACTCCTTCAGATGTCGCTCCTCGAGGTTGATGATTCTGCTCTTGTTGGAGAATGTAACAGAGTTCAGGTGAGGATAAGTTTGTCTTGTTTGTCAGAAATCCGTCACTATGCAGGAAGTCAGATTTCAGAGTCTGTGGGTGTGCAGCGAGGAAATGCATAAGGAAACTGAGACATGTCTCATCCATGTCTCAGTTTATTTTCAGGATTCCAGACTATGGAACACACAACCAAATGTAAGTGAGATGGACTAAATGCTAATCACTAGGCTGTGGGAAGCAATACATTTTTATAGTATGTGTGGTCAGTTGTCTCACGTAAACACAGTTACGTGTGCAAGAAATTTTTGCACAGTAGAATATTTTAAGTATTCTGAGAACCAGGCCCCTTTTCTGTAGGGCAAGAATAGGTCACTGAGTCCATGTTTGGGTGCAATACAAATGAACATAGTTGGGGTTCAGCTTTCACTTAGGGTTTTACAGCACTGTAGTGCAGTATAATGCTCCAAGACATGTTAGGCTGTTTGTTTATAGCACTGAAGGAAGATTAGAAGTGGATGATTCCTTAACAAAACTGAGGAAACTCAAACTAATAAAAAAAGGCCAAAGAGGTTATTGATATTCTGTGTGTGGATATCTTCTGCTGAGAAAAGTTAAAGTTTGACAAGGCACCAAAATATCTGTCCATTCATTTACCACTCGATGATGGTGACTGCAATGAAAGACTCCAGAAGCGGTTGGTCTAAACAGGCAAACTTTCCCTTTCTCAGTAATACAAAAATGCAGTTCAGCTCACAGGGGATCCCACTTTACATGTGGCTGATGGCATAGAAACACACTGTCTGTTCCAGTGGCTGTTGCTGTGTGCTGGGTTGGTTATCTCTGTCTCTGCTGTCTCTGTATCCTGTGTGCTCCATCTCCAGCAAGCTCAAGTTCCAGTCGATCCCCAATAAACAGACAGGGCTCGCACGGTGCTGACAACCAGTGCAAATAATTTGTTTTCACCTCCTCCTGTCAGGCTGTAGTTGCATAATTCTCCCTAATGCACTGTGCAACTGGGGTAGCTCAGTGCTGCCTCAAAGTAGAGATAGATGGACTTCTTTCCCTTGGACTCTCCCTCCGATGTGTGAGAGATGGACAGGACATTGGCAGTGAGGAAGCAGTTCCTGGATGGGTTTAGATCAGATATTAGACCACACGTGTGACCAGCAAGCTAGAAAACCTGCTTGCCTTTGCGTAGTATGGATGGTTCACCCTTCAATGACGATTCTGACTGCCATCTTCTTCCTCCTGTTGGTGAAGGCACTCAAGAGCATGCCAGCCCACACCTGACGGGGGCACACCCAGATGCTTACATGTCTCTCGCCATGTGGGCTTGCCATGAGCTGTGTTTACTGTTAGGTGTACACCCCAAAACTGGATGGCCTCTAGGAGGATTCGGGAGGGCGTAAGCCTGCATTAGAGGTGAGAAAGAATATAAAGTGCATGACATCCATGGCCTGAAGGAATGCCACCTTACAGCCTAGCTGCTAAGTTTGTTTGTTATTGAGCGCCTTTAGTTAAAATTCTGCTTTTCCGGTGTTAATGTTCACATATCACTTCATTTTTTTTGAGTCAATATTCAACAGTTTTAAAGGACTGCATTGCAGTGGCCTTCAAAGTGTGCATTCAGAGTGTTTTAGGTCAAGTATATGTATTTCATGAATTTGCACATGTGTATACATCAAATAAAACATTTCCCAGGTAAAGATTTATACGTAATGCAAAACCTTTTGATGCTGTTGAGTAGTTCAGTTTTAACCTGTGACATTTACAGTATTAAAAAAAATTGAAGGCATTTTTGCTTTTCACTTTTTATGAATTCTGCGTTGAAAATGTATATACTGGTATAAATACCAAGATTGGTCCTGCTGAGACGTCTTCATACTCTGGGTCTTTGTCTTAAAGACAGTGATGCTTAAAGCATGATCCAAAGCTCACTGAAGTCTGGGAGAATCTCCCACGGACATTCGTGGGCTTTGGATTAGCTGAATAGAGGACGACGGGTAGGAGCCCGCCACAGCTGATCCCACCTCACTGAAATCAGTAGGAGCCTCTTGGGCACTGAGAAACAGAACTGAAGTTCAGGTTTTGCAGGTCCTTGCATATTGTTAATGATGGAAGGACGTTTTAGATTGTTCACTAAAAAACTGAAGAACATTTGGGTTGATACACAATAGCCTATAAATAATCACAAGTCATATTTTGTTAATATGGCAACACCATTGATGTATATAATAAGCTTCCAAAGATTGTTTTACACACTGTCAAGTATTTTTCACTGATGAAGGAATTAATATAGCTAGTTCATTTAAAACAATAAAGTGAGATGATTTTGAATTAAAATTGAGAGCAAACAGAATTGTGGGATTCAGAGATTTGCTAATTGTCCAATATATTAATGTGCAAAGCTGTTGTGGGAAAAATAATTCTCCAAGTGTGCTTTGATGGAATGATTTATTATTCCTAAATGCTTGCCGAAAGAACATTGAATGTTTTCCTGTGTTTGAATGTACAGTTTCTAAGCTGGATACATTTTAATGTTTAAAAACTTTGTGTATATCAAGCTTGTTGTAAAATACTCCTTTTGTTCCTATGTTACCGATGCAACATTGGATAGTTTAATTCCACACTAGATATTTTATGTTAAACGAATAAATAGTTTTTTCAGTAAAAATGCTTTTGGCTGTTCTATGGGACTTTTACAAAGGGTCAGTAACTTTACCATTTTTTTGTCTTGATATTTAGAGATTTGAGAGATATGCTGCTCTGTGGACTCAGCTGGATATGCAAGGGCTCAGCACTTTGCAGATCTGACTCATTTTGTGTATGTGTTTTGTGCATTTGGACATAGAGAAAAGGATTCATGTTCGCATTATAAGTAACGTCACAGATAACTACAGCTAAATATTTTAAAAATTATCTTAAGATCTTTAGTTGCTTTGTGCATTTAATTCAGTTGGGACAATAAAAACCAGTCAGTTTTGCTTCTTGCCTGTGGGTAATTTCTAGCAATGCCTTTAATGCTGCAATATGTGATTGTAGGTCACGAAGGCATGTTGGGAGGAGGTGGCTTAGCATGTGTCTGGACTTCGGGGCAGGGAGGGTTCCTTCTATTTATGTACTTTTTAATGTAAACCTTTCTTTTACCTATCTTGTTTTTATAAAATATAATTAAGTGCATAACCCTGACTGTATTCCTTTACCCTTTAAATGATATTCTTATTTTGATGTCCAGTAATTTACAAACATAATGATGTTCATGTCTGAGTCAAAATGGCTAACGATCTGCAAATACTTTGCATGCTAATACAGTGTGTTCTCATCTCAGCGTGCATTAATCTTCCTTCTCACAGCTTGCACAGCCATTGGCAGTCCACTGGGATGAAGAGTCTTATTTCTGGGAATGGAAACAGTTGGTAACTGCGGAAGAGTTTGCGTCGCGGAAGCAAGACGTAGGGAGAATATTCATTCTTCTGTGTTTTCTGTGAACTTTTTGGCATCCTCAGCCATTTCTAAAGCTCATTCTGTTTTCCAAAATGCCAGAGCTGCTGTTTGCTTACAGAGGATAACTTTACTGATACTTGATGTATTTCCAGCTTTGTTCTGTGTCACAGGCAATTGTTGTTGAGAACTGTGAGTTCGTAAAATGTGCTGATGCCGGCCGCTGGAGATGGCGTTTTGTGCTTGTCAAGAAAGTACGTGCAGTAGCTGTCCAGACATCCCACTGACTCTCCCTTGCCTTACCCTTGCCACAAAAGTGAACTTCAATCTCATGACTCTTCTGTCCCACAGTGTTTCATCTGTGGCTGCCAACAGTGTAAAATACCTTTCCTGTCGCTTTAGCCTCAAAACGGAGTGATCAGCTGAGCTACATGAGAGTGTCCCAAACATTTCTGAGCGTGAGTTCTTAATGGGCCAGGGGCTACTAGCAACAACATGCAGGCAACCAGGTAATGTCACACAATGGTATTTCAGGTTCATTTGTCTACTCAGAATCTGAAATGACAGCTCTTGATGAAAATGTTCAGGAAAAATGTGTGGGGAGACACGGAATTATGATCTACTGGGATATTTCTGTGGAATTTGAGGCCCTATCCATGCCATCATTAAGACGAGAAAGCACCACGCACGAGATATTTGAATATTACCTTTATTGTGCACACATATTAAATTGTGGCCTTCTAGAAAATAAGCAAAATTAGACTGCAAATAAAATTACACATCTAATAATTTCTGTTCGTTTTCTAAGAGGCCGTGTAAGATCACAGGACAGCTGCTCCTATAGGCTCTAAGATCAGAAGAATGAACTGCTTATTGCAAGCTATACAATGATTTGCTACACCCCTGCTAATCCAGCGTGGCTCTTCTGAAATCGGATGTGTGGTTTTGGATTTACAGCAGTGCAAATGGGAGGACAAGACGGTCCTTAATATCTCATATTTGGAATAAGTGAAATCGAGTGGATGCTATTTCACTGAATGGCTTCTACTGAAGTGGTATCACAGACCATTAGGTTTAGCATTAATCAATGGTAAATTTTCTCCAGCTATTGTTTTCTTTTTTCTACCCTTTTCTTGATTATACCCCTTTGAATGTGGCTGCAATAGATCAGGTGAGCTGCCAGATAAAGTGGGAAACCCTTTTGACAGACAGACTGGACATGACGGGGGCTCCTAATTTTCCTATGTCTACCTTTGTTTTTTAAGTACACTGCAGAGGTGCCTCAGCTACCAGACAACAGCAGGCTCTTTAACGCACAGCCACGCTCCGCTGCCTTCCGAGGACGGACACTGGTCTGCCCTAACCTGTGCCGTAACTCCATAGCAGCCAACAGAGTTTCCCTGCGGTGGCAGCTGGACAGGGGTAGCCTAAGTGACTGCGTTCTACAGTCGAGCGACAACCAGAAAGCACAAATGACCACAGCTATCATAAGGTGTTTTATACTTTGCAAGGATGTGAGGAGCACTAGTGTTAGGCCAAAATCACAGTCAGAGGAACTTCAGCACCTGCTCTCGTTGGTGCCTTGGACTCGAGTGCCACAGGCATGAGAATTCCCGTGCAGTGTCACTTTGCCAGCACTGCAGGTGTCATAGCAGAGGCAAACACACCTTTACAAAAGGAAGAGAGGAAGGGAAGGGGACAGGGCAGCAGCTGCTGAGAAATTCTGGCCCTCACGGTGAGAGTAACCATTGCTGCTTTTGTAAAAGGGCAGACAATTAGCAGATGCACTTAGCAAAGCTCGTCAGAGCTTTCTGACTGCTCAGGGTGTGTAAGCTGGAGAAGTATACAACGGTCACATAGTGTTCAGTGGAAAATGAGGTCGCTGGAAGGTCTCCCAGGGCCATGGCTGTGCTAGCACAGTAACCTCCTGACAAGTCTCATATGCACCCATGGGGCAGCAGATCTCGTGTGCATGGACCATTTCCAGCAGCACTGAGTGCTCATTGATTCCTACAAAGCCTTCACAAGTTTCTCTTTTCCTTGGTGAAACTGAAGCAGCATATCAGGAGACGGGTCCTTCAACAGGGAGCAACTCTGGTGCCAGGCTGTGGCCAGGAAACATGCACTTTTCATGGGACTGTTTTAAATCCAGGTGCCCAGGAGGTAAAACGAGCCCAGCTGCACTGCAGCATCTCTCATTCACTAGGTGCAGCTGCCTGGTACATCACAAATCAGGTTGATGAGCTATTTCTGGCACATGGAGTCAGAGGGAGAGAGAAGCTGCATCACAGATGAGTAAGAAACAGTTGGCTTATCTGCGGAGGAGAGAGAGCCAGGCACTGTGTGCTGGGCTTGGGACAACTGCTAGCCTTTGGATTTGAGGTAATGCTTCTTGACCATTCAGTACCTTATCTGTGATGTTTTTGAGAGCAGGAAAAGACAAGTGGCACGGAAAAATCAGCCAAACTCTATCTTCAGAACAGTGCATTGGCTCCCTAGCAGCAGCACTGAACACCTCTGAAAAGTCATACCCTCCTGGGAGCTGTGCCCAACTCCTTCGGGAGGCACAACCTACCCGAGTCAGCTCCTCTCTCCGAGCTGCTGCTCCAGCCATGTCTCACAGCTGGAGGAAATGAGAAACTGAAGGGCCCGTGGGAGTTTTAGGGACGAGAACAGCTATTTTGCGTATGCTCTCTGCTATATATAGAGCCTGGCAAGTACACAGGGCTGGAACGTGTTGCTTTTGTTGCTAAAAACATCATTGGGAAAGCCCATTTTAGGCAACTGCTGCTGTCTATTGCCAGATACACTAACCAGGTGCTGTAGACCCGTGCTTTGTCCTGGCATGAACGTAAGAAAAGCTATTGTAACTGAAGCATGTGCTTTTAGAGCTGTTGTTACTTCCCTGGGAGCTTCAGAGCTTCTTCCTACTAAGGAGCTTTTGCCTCCTGGGGGAAGCTTGCAAATCTAATTACATGCTGGGTGTCAGAGCAGTCAGTGAAGACCTCAGGTGGCACCGGCTCGGTTTCAGATCCTGTCCCATCGTGCAGATGAACTGCAGGACTGTCAAGATTTCAGCTGAACCCTGCCTGCCCTTTGCAGACTGATCTCTGGGACAGAAGTGCACTTTGCCACAGATAATTAGTCCATATTTTAAAGCACTTCCTCTAGGTAGGTTGTGCAAGGCCAGGGTGGAGGGAACTCGGCCGTCTGGCAAATGGCAGCGACAGAACTGGCAGCAAGCGGAAAATGACACTGCAAACCAGTGTTGGAGCTGGCAGGAGGGTCGAACAGCCCAAGTATATCACTGTGTTATTCGCATCTTTCTGCTGTGATTTCTAAGCTACTGCTGTCACGATAATCCCGGGTGAGCAGGCAACTCACAAGCGGGGCTGCGGCGGGCTGGCCAGCTTCTTCTCCTGGAGGATGCTCCCAAAGAGCCTGGCTGCTGCCATGGCACAGCCCCAGTGGCTGGTGATCCCGAACCCACCGTGGCCATAGTTGTGTATCACCTGGGGAAGAGAGAAGGGATCAGTGCCGGGAAAGCTGTGCCAGAGCCCTCTGGGGCTAAGGGCAGTAAGGAGCCACGATAGTGGCTGGG
>NW_009216170.1:4947-11541 GCF_000690835.1 Fulmarus glacialis | reverse complement strand
GGCCCCGGAGCATCCTCTGCACCCGCTGCTCCAGCCACCCCGAAACGCAGCACTGGGGCTCGTGGCCGTGGTCCTCAGAGCACGTTACATCCTACCTAGTGTTTGTTCCTGCCAAGGTAAATTACTTTGCTTCAGCGGGAGCCCTGACTCATCGCTGGGATCAATAGCTACACCTCTCCTGTGCCAAGGCAGCACAGATACGATGTGCTGACAAAGGAACAGAGCGATCCATAAATTAATTCAAATACAGCATTGCTTTGAACCGTGCTCTGGGCTTTGCCTAAATACAGTCTTTCCAAGACTCTCCAGCTAAGAATTGAATATATTTTCATTACATTTAATTACATTTTGCAGTCACCATCCCCTTTGGAGCTTTAATCTCTTCTTCCAAGCTGTACAGAGACACATGCATCACACAATCAAATCAAGGATTCCCTCTGCTGACGAGCATCCAGGTGATAGTGCTAAGGAGTGATGTGGTCCTACATGAAAAGGTGCTGTGCTGAGGGTCCAAGAACAGATGGCACACTGAAACTCATGCCATCCCCGGTCTCCTTTCTCTTAAAAGATGTATTAGCAGTGCAAGGCAATTTAAAGAGCCATTGCCCTGGGGAAGTTTTACACTAGACACCCAGCTTTACCTACACAGAGGCAGCTGAATTTTTCAGGGCCCCGCGGCAGCTACAGCAACACCCTGTGTCCTTCTGTGTCTTCACCATGTTTCATTTCATGCTGCTGCTGAGCTTTGAACTTGCAGAAATCTCAAGAAGTCCAATCTTTTGCACCAACAACCTGGTGTCAGTGCTGGAGGCCATGAGCAATTTATTAAAAACTGCGTATTGGGTTTTACTAAACGGAGACATGAAGTTCGCATGCACAAGGGCTATAGACTTACGGGCTCCCAGCAGAAAACCACACTACTTTAAATGCTGACACCAAAACATGGTTCGCATGTGCCTCGTGTGGTTCTGGGAGCAGCAGAGCCTGTGCCAGTGTTTTTCTCCCATATAGGTTTTTTGGTGCCTATTAAGGACTAAGCTCCAGCTGCAGGTTTTCCTTTGGCAGGAGTACTCCCTGCCCACTCTCCCCATAAAATCCATCAAAACTTAGTATCTTTGACACTTATCTCTCACACTGGGCTGAAACTGGCTCAAAGATTCACCCATTATTAGAGGGGAGATGGAGCGAGGACTGATGAACGCGGGGCAGCGCAGATGCGGGCTGAAGAGCGCCAGCGTTAGCTGGATGTCGGTGTTGCCCTGCCAAGGTCTGTGACTGACGCACAATTAGCGCGGTAGTTAACGGCACTCGGTATCTGGGGGCTGTGCACGGTACCTCTGCCTGGAAATGCCCGTGGCGGATGGTCTCCCGCTCCAAGCGAACCCAGGGGCGTGCTGGTCGCAAGCCGCTCCACTCCTCTACGATCTTTGCTTTCTGAAAGCAAAACCACATCAGCGCCTGCATAGCATTTCTCTGAATTACAGCAGCCAAATGTCACCCCACCAACTGCACTAAGCGATCCGTGGCAGAAGGGCTCTTGCAATGAGCGGGGACAGAGGGTCCCTCATCCCTGCTGCTGCACCGGCTCCTGTGATGCTGCAAGGGGTGACTGGGCAGAACACTTTGCAATCGCAGCCCACACATCGCCAGCCTGCAGCAGAGCCGGCGAGGCAAACTGCTCTGCCAAAGCCCCGCGTTGCCTTTCCTGCTAATCCAGGGTGCAACGGCAGCGTCAGGAGTCGATACAAACCAGCCTCACCTCACACCAGCCTTCCTCTAATGCAGCAGTACCAAAAGGTGGGGGGGGACGCACCACGACCAAAGGGCTGGGACCTCCCAAAGCTTTTGTTCTTATTTTTTACCAGCTATATCAGTAATTCCTTTTTCCTACAAACCTTGTCTCAAAAGTAATGCCAGATCCTGACCCTGCCTGGTGTACAGAGCCTGAGATGTGCGTGATGAACTCAGCCAGGCATGCACAAACACCGAGCCATGCCACCCCCCCGTGTTTTACCCTCTTGCTGAGAGCTACGTGCTGCTGTGGGGTGCACGCAAAAAGCCCGGGGTTACTCTATGCGCACACTTCACCCATCACTGGCGTGTTTCTCAGCACAGCAGCTGACACTGCATAAGCAATGGTCGCTTTACAGCTCTCCTGGCCTGCTGAAGGCAGAAACCGCGTGCTACTCGTACAAAAATTCAGATTTTGCGCTTTGTCCTCAGCATCCTTTCCCGGCGGCCTGAACTGTGCCCGAGCACTCGGGCTCCCCGTGCCCCGTCCCTCCCCACCTCCCGGCGGTGGGCGTTGGGTCGGGGTCACCCACCTGGAGAGCAGGGAGCAGCCGGCAGCAGTTCTCCCAGATGGTTTTGTGATCCTGGGCGCTGTTTTCTTCGTTCCAGTTGCCGTGCTGATAGATCCCTCCCAAGACCGTGAACTCACTCCTGCACCAAAAGCCGAAGGAGATAAATGGTGGTGAGTGTCCCCAGCCGTCCCTTGCTGGGCCGTCACACGGAGGGACTCTGTGCCTTTGTGCTTTATGGGTCCTGCTACGCCCTGAGCCTGCAACATATTCCTGCCGGAGAAACTCTCACACCAAGCAAGCAAGAGAGCGGTGCCTGCGTGTCTGCTCATGAGCAAGTCATTCATTAAATACTATCAGCACCCCAAAAGCCCTTGCCTGGGCAAACCAAACAGCTGATTTCATCTTCTATCAAACAGGTCTGCTCCCGCCTGGCTGGGGAAGAGAGTCGGAAGGAATGGGATGCCTGCAGTGGGGAACACAAACAAACAGATTTCTGTTGCTGCCGCCCCAAAACTCCTGCGGATTAACAGAGGACAAAAGGCAGGTTAAGGCTGGGGGGAGCTAGGGGGGTGTCTGTACCTGCTGGACCCTTCTAAAACCTTGCTTGAGCCCTGGGAAGCACAAAGACAAAAGGGCTGAATGCTGGAGCATGCAGGAGGGGAGCCCCGGGGCCGAGCTCTCCAGCGTGGAAGAGGTGTCCTCCGTGCCTGAGTGCTGGACCCGGCTGCTTCCCTTGGGAGCCAGCCTGGTGCCCAGCTATGACAGCTCAAACTAAAATAAATACAGGGAGAGGAATTCATATGTAGCTGGGACTGTGATCAGAAATCGCTTGGAATACTTTGCTTGGGGGCTGTGAGCATTCAAAGTTCCTATTTACATGATGACTTATTGCCTAATCCTGAAATACTAGCACAATAGGAAGTGCCAGAAATGCAGCATTCAAGCTACAGCTTAAAAACCCCTCTCCGTTGCCAAAGCGGGGTAGATGGCTGCTCTCAGGAGGAAACAGAGGCGGGATGAACAGCAGACATGTATTTATTTATCCTGCAATTTAGCTCCCTGAGTACATGCATACGGTGCCGTCTCAAATAGATCCCAACTCCCCTAAGAAAGCTGCTGGTGGGAAACAGGTGGAAAGTGCAAGATAAGTGCTGGAAGCTGGGCTCTGCCTGGGCACAGCCACTGCCGCTCGCTGAGCTCGGGAGATGGTGATGTCAGGGCCAGGATCTCATTTCAGCCCTCCTCACCCCTATGTGGACACAGAAATAAGGCTTTCCCCTGGGATTCCTCCTTGGTTCCTGCAAGGAGGTGGCAGGGAGCCCTGCGTGGGTGCTAAACCGAACGGGATGCCCTCAGGAGATGTCTCACCGATAGCTGCACGCACAGCTCAGGGTAACAGTGCGGGGAAGGCTGAGCTTTTTAGGGTAGGTTTTTATTAAAGTAAAAAGGATTCCTGCCACTGGTTTTAATGGGAGCACGGATCAGAAGAGCCTTTCCCCATGACGAGCTGCTGTACAGCAGTTTTGTCAACACCATTGACAAAAGAACTGGGTCTAAAGGTGAAAACAAAAGATCTCTCCCAAAATGCTTGCCCTGTCAGTGTTTGGCTCTTTCGAGGGCCTGGCCAGGACTGGCGTTTTGCTTTGGCGGGATTTGCTCCTTGGAAAAGGACAGGACCAAGGACATGGAAGCCCTGTGGTGCTGCCTGATCCAAGAGCCCAGGAGCCCAGGACCAGCCCGGACCCGCCTCGCGTCCGAGTGCCGAGCTGGGCTCTGCGCAGGGAGCTTGCGCTCTCTGTGCCGACCGTGGGAGCTCCCTCGCTTTGCCTGCCCACGTCCCTCTGCTTTCCTTCCATGCCGCAAATAAAAGCATCATCAGGCCAGGTATGACCCCAGGCCTGGGCTGCTGCAACAGGGGTGCTGCAGGGCAGACGTCAGCAGGGAGCCGCGTCCCAGCCGGTGCTTCAGGAGCCCTGACAGCATCGCTAACCTTGCTGTCACCTACCCCGGTATGACGTACGGCGAGTTGTAGATACCAGATTCGATGTTGTGAGTGATGATGAAATGCTTCACCCACGGGGCCAAGACCTGGGAGACAAAGGGGAGAGGGTCAGGGAGAGCTGGAGAGCGGGGTCCCCGGCTCGGGGAGGCAGCGGGAGGGACGGGGGCAGCTCAGTGAATGCAGATGCTGGGGTCCGCACGTGGTGCTCTCCCTTCTGCTCAGGCTCTACGTAAACAAAGGCGCTGGCTTCCCTGCGCTGCCGCCTTGGGAAGAAGGGGAGATGGGAGGGCAGGTAGGCAAGCGGAGGAGCTTCCTACCTGGCGTGAGTCTGTGTTTTCCCAAATAATCATCCTCTTCTCCCAAGGATTTTATGTCTTTTTATTACTAGCTTTATGCCTCTGGCCTCCCGCCACCTTCACCCGACAAAGAAACGGGCTGGAGACTCGGGGTATCCCCACGGCTGAACCAGGAATGGGATCCAGGTTTTCTGCTCTGGCCTCCCCCCCGCCCCGAGGGTTTTACATGACCATCATTTGCTGGGAATCAGGACTTGATCCCAGTGTGGGTCCAGCCCACAAGCCCGCGATTTGCCCCAGTGGGCATATCTCATAAGATGGCTAACGAATGGCTCCTCCAGAAAAAAGAGGGGGGGGACAAGCCCTGCACCCACCTCACCTTTATGACCTGTCCACGGCCGGGCTGTAGCTCCGGGTCGGGCTGCAGCTCCCCCGCACGCACCCCAGTGCAGTTTATTACAACATCCACGCCCTGGGCAAATATCTAATGAGAGACAGACGCGGCGCGGTGAGCAGTGCGCACACAGTGATGCTTCCGAGGGCGCTACCCACGGGGGGCAAGAGATTCCTGCATCAAAGCCAAGGCATGTACTTGGTCCAACAGTCTGGTAATGAATAAACCATAAGGGCCGGATCGAGGGCATAGCTTCCCCGGCATGGCTCCCGCAGAGACCCCATGTGTGCAGGCAAGGAGAATGTTTGCGGTTTAAGGGAAAGCTGTACTGCCGGTGCTTGGCTGCATCTTCACTCCGTGCTGGCCAAATGTGCTACCCCATCCCCTCTCAGCCATCTCTTGATGCCCAACAGCCTTTATCTTTCCTGGTAGAATTTTTTTCCTACATCTTGGCGTAGTCTTGCTGCTGTCCCCTGACCCATCACTCATGCCAAGGGACATCCCAGAGCAGCACGTGCCTGCTGGATGCTGCTTCTCCATGCTGGGATGGGGCCGTGCCCGCTGCCCCACTCTGCCCTGGCCCGACATCGCCACTCACCTCCTGGAAAGATTCAACCTTCTTATGGAAAAACTTCACTCCTCTCTGCGTTAACCTGGGAAGAACAAGTTCATTTGTTACCAGCAAATTAAAAGCAAACGTACCGTTCAAATTAGCGCCTGTAATTGATACCCAGAGTAGGCACGGCTTGTTGCTCCTTGTAATAAACATCCACGGTCTTCTCATGGTTCCTAATAGTCTCCAGTTGTTAGCTCGTTTCCCTAATGACCCAGAGCTACCGAGGGTGATCAGTCCTGCTAAGCCCTGCACCAGAGCCCAGGTTCTCTGCTGTGGATAGGGCACCCGCTCCACATTAGAAATGACAAGAACAAAACCAAGCCCCAAATACTCCCATAGCTAGAAGTCGCAAAGTGCTCAGATGCAGCTCTAAGTATCCCATTACTTGAATTTTTATCATGCAAAAATAGACTCTTGGGGTAACTGTTAAAGTGGGGAGTCTGTTACCCCACTGGGGCAATGAGCTGGAATTCCAGACCCTTCTCCCCGCTTCCCAGGGATGCATCCCTGCCTCCCGTCTCCTTCGGCTCATTCTCCTTCGGCTCACCCCGCCGTGCCCTCACCCCTGCGCTGCTGCAGGGCACAGGGTGAGGGCTGCTGAGAGCAGCGGAGGATTCTCAGGTCCCCTGTGGGTGCTGTCACCTGGAAGCCACCAGCACCAGCATTTTCAAGCTGAGCAGGTCAGAGGTGCAGCAGGACGCGGGGCGGCCACCTAAAACCACTGCCGCCTAAACTCAGCCACCGGCTTGGCATGAGAGAAGTATCTGGTGCAACACCTGATGTCCAAGATGAAAATCCACACCTGCCTCCCACGTCCTGCCGGCCAGAGAAATCGGGGGGAGCGGCAGTCCTCCTGCACCAGCACAGCCCCAGCCCCAGCGCCGCGGCGGCTCCGCACTCACCTGTCGGTGAGCCACGGCAGATACCTCCTGCACTCCAGCATCAGCGCCGTGTTGAACCAGCCGTAGCTGAAACCAGATGAG
>NW_009216170.1:4054-4916 GCF_000690835.1 Fulmarus glacialis | reverse complement strand
GAGGAAGCCATAAGGACCCGCAGCAGCTTTACATTAGCAGCCGCCTCCTGCCCCGGTGCTCCCGCCGGCCGCCGCAGCTCTGGGACCCCAATTCCCCCTCGCACAAGTAGCACATGATTTTTTCCCTTCTGTTTACAGCATAAAACACCTTCTGCTGATTTTATTCCCCCAGTTTGACAATATCTGGTGAAGTAAGAGAGGGGCTGGAATGGTCGGCTCCTGCTTTTTTGCTTTGTTTGAGAAGTTTCCTACTTATTTTAAGGGAAGCGGCTGTAACGAAGCAAGGCCATTTCTGCACCCGTAGTTTCTCATCCTCGGTGCCCCTCGACAGGGAGGCGTCTGGGACCACCCAGCCATACCTGACCTGCCTGGGGGAAAGCACATCAGTGACTCTCCAGAAAATGGACTGAAAAATACCTGTAACCAGGAAAGAGTTCAAGCTCTTTTGGTGTCAAGTTCCTGAATCCCAGGACAATGTTCTTCCAAGACGGGTCCTGCAGTAGCGAAAAAGGTCCAAGCTCGTTAATGAAGCGAATCGCCGTGCCATTGTGGGACAGAAGCCCGGGGGGGGACACAGCCCACCCCAGAGGAGCGCGGGCAGGCATGCAGCTGCGGCACAGCACGGCCGGCGATGCTCTGCCGGCTCCCACCCTTGGAGGGTTCAGCCCTCACTTCATACCAATATTGCATCGTGGGACCCAGAAAACACCGAGTCCCGGGGAAACTGTCACAAGACAAACTTGGAAGGATTCGGAAGCATTCAGAGCATCGTCTGGGAAGAAGTACAATGCTGCCCACCCCCGGGCAGCCTCCGAGCTGGAGCCCTTCCCAGCCCTGGCTGTGACTTGCTCCTTACCGGCAC
>NW_009216170.1:3305-3937 GCF_000690835.1 Fulmarus glacialis | reverse complement strand
GGAAAAAAGAAGGTCTGTGGCTCTGCCAGCCCCATGGAGCTGTGCCCGGGCAGCTCAGCCCCTCGTGCACCAATGCGCATGCCGGGGGGGACACAGCACCAGCCTCCTCCTCCTCATCCTCATCCTCACTTACGTCTCCTGCAGGTTGCCGTGGTCGCTCAGGTAGGGCTGCCACAAGCCAGCCGCCCCATCGCTGGTGGTGCGGGGCGTGCAGCGGTCTGCATAGACCTCCATCTCCAGGGAGGGCACCAGGCCATGGTACCGCTCGTGGATGCACAGGGCGGTGGAGAGGCCGATCACCCCGGCCCCGATGACAGCCACGCGCATTGCTCTGGCTCTCTGCAGGGGGAGAAAGGCCTGAAGGGCAGCGTCAGGGCTGGGGAGCTGCTTGGACAAGCTGGGGCTTCCTGGGAGGGAGGGTATCAGGTCCTGCAGGACCTGACCTGGCCTTGGCTCTGCTGCTGGAGTGGAGCTGGGCTGCAGGGAAGGGGCTGAGCTGCCCCTGGTGCGTTTGTGTGCATTCCTTGTAAAGCCTCCCAAGTCCTCTTCAACACCTGCCTGCGCTGACCAGGCACTGAAATCACAGATTAAGGACGTGTAGTTTGACATGGTGGCAGGGGAACGCTTGTCCA
>NW_009216170.1:2929-3227 GCF_000690835.1 Fulmarus glacialis | reverse complement strand
CTGGTGACCAGTAAAGCTGGGGCTCAGCTGCCCATGGCTGCACTCTGCCTCGCAGAAAGAGCCGCGGTTGCTTCGCATCCTGCGGCAGAGCAGCACAGCCATCGGCATCCTCCTCTCCCTCCCATCAGCCAGCATGCCGAGGGCGAGCATCTGGGGAGAGGTGGGAGCACCCACCCACTCGCACTGTCTCCCGCGGGATGGCGTGACCCCTCCGTGCCCAGCGACCCAGCCCCACTCCAGGGCGCTCCTAATTCTCCCCAGCCCCTGCCAAGGGGCTGGCGACAAAAGAGGTGGGCAC
>NW_009216170.1:1098-2898 GCF_000690835.1 Fulmarus glacialis | reverse complement strand
CGGGTGTTTTCCAGGGAGCAATGCCAGGTGCCATAAAAGCAAGGGCGGCTCCTCCCGCTGCTGTTGCCCTCGGGACTGCCTGCACGTGGGGGTGGCTGTGCCACCAGCCCAAACCCTTCCCGGCACCGGCTGTCCGTAAAAGCTGGCTGCAAAGAGGGTCTGCAGCCCCTCTCGGTCCCCTGGCTCTTCCCTCTCACTGGAGCTTTCCTGCCTTGCAGCCTGGAAAAAGCTCTGTGGTCACTGTCTGGGCAGAGAGCGGCCAAGGACCGATTCGAGGAAGGGCTGGGGGTACGACGGGGCAGATCACCTCAGCCTGGGTCACATCCCTGGAGGCTCAGCTGCCGGCATGTGGGTAGGGGGAGGGATGCCAGCAGCACGCCAGGCCTGATTCTGGGCAGCATGAGTAAATTCTAGCTCATAGTTTTATTTGGACAAGGTGAAGTGCAGCATTTCTGCTGTGAAAGGCAGCCCGCAGCGGGACTGACATTTGCTGGGATGGAGGGATGAGTCATCGGGATGGCGAAGCACCGACAGCAGTGGGAGAGCCGCGCTGCTTCCCATCTGCTGTGGTTTTATAACCCACGGCCGGCAAGAACTGGGGCCACCTCCTCTACCTGCAGCTGCAGGGACTCGCCCCGGGCTGTCCCTGCAGCACCAGCCAAGGAGGCATCCGCCTCGCCGGTCAATAAATAACGGAAACACACGTTTTTCACCAACTTACCTGCAGAGTGCGCGGTCCTCAGGGCAGCCGCTGCGTTTTTCAGAGACTTCGACGGAGCCGACGGAGCCACCTTCTCGGGGCGGCTTGTTTACAGCTCAGCAAACCGCCCGCAGTGCAAGGTCTAAGTGCCAAGGGCAGTGGGATCACAGCCCGCCCCCGGGCAACGGGGCCAAAGTCTTTGCTCCAGACCCGGGGAGGTGGAGTCCCCCGCGCCGGACCCTGCACGCCGCTGGCAGCCAGCCCTGAGTCGCTCCTCTGAAAAGAAAACGGGGTCACCATGGTCCGTGGCAAAACGCCATCATTGACACTTGTCACCATGGTGACTGCTGGCTGCCCCGAGGGGTCCTGGTGGAGGGGGACATGGGGACAGGACTCCCCAGCCACTGAATTCCTGTGCGATCCGGGAAAATTGGATGCTTTGGTGTTGATTTTCGCATGGTAAGAGAGAAACGGCATTGCCACCCTCCTGATACACCCCAGGTGCTGTGCTGCCCAGGTTCCCCATCTCAGGGGTCAGATGGCTTCGTTTCTCGTTTCTAAGCTGCCTCTCCCTTCACAAAACCCACAACTTTAGGTTCTGGGCTGAAAAGCCAGGTTTCTGTCGGTGCGGATATCATTACCAGCAGCGGAGGCAGCTCTGGAAGCACAGGTGCTTGGGCCGAGTTGCTACAATTAGGGGTTTTACTGTGCCTAAAGCTTTTATAAAGAGAGGTAACGAGGATAAAAGATACGGGAACTCATCTCCCACACAGTCAGGTTGCAGACACATCTCTGGAGTCCCCGGGCCCAGTTACGCAGCATGACCCACCGCAGGTGATGGGAATTCGGTCCCACAAAAGGCAGAGGAAAGGCACGGGTAGGCGTACGCCGGCCTGAGCAGAAGGATGCTTTACCCCAAGAGGTCAACGGGGATGGCCCGGGAGCGTTAAGTCTGCAGGCTCACAAGGCTTAAGCACCCAGTTCCTTTAATGCTTTTGGGAGCGGAGCACCCCTCGCACACATTTCCAACCCCAAGCATCGTTGCGGGGGCTGCCGTCCTGCCTCCCGCCGCTGAGCAGGGGCAGCAGCACCAGTGAGGG
>NW_009216170.1:0-282 GCF_000690835.1 Fulmarus glacialis | reverse complement strand
ACTACAGGGGCCTAGCTCCGGGCGCCCAGCCCCTCGGACCCCATGGTGCTTTGGCACAGCGTGGCAGGGACGGAGCGGGAAAGGCAGTCACCCAACGGCCTGAATTATTAAGGGCTTTACATACAATCAGCAAAGCCTCTTATACTAATTACCCCATTACTCGTCTGCCTCTTGCTTTTGGCACCGCTGACCCCTCGCACTTTCTTCGGTCGGGTTTGAAGGATGCTCCTGGCCCCTGCGCCCCGAAGCCCTTCAGGTGCTTTAGGGGTGAAGCTCAGACCC
>NW_009216169.1:0-7521 GCF_000690835.1 Fulmarus glacialis | reverse complement strand
TGGTGACTCAGCCACCATTGAGGAGCAATCCTGTTCAAATTCTCTGTCCAGAATATCCTCCCAAAACAGCTTTGAGCAAAACGTTTGTTTGTTTCCTTTTTTCTTTGGAAAGGAAGGTGGAATAACAGTCAAACAAGGTCATTATTTGGCAAAGAAAATGAAGTCCCAGGAGTCTATGGATTAGTGTGGCCTAACGAAAGTAAAAGATTTACCTCTTGTCTTCATCAGGCGGTGGGAGAAGAAAAAGATGAGGCCGTTGATGGTAAAGAACGAACCCCCAACAATGATCTCTCGAATCCAGCTGATTTTATGGCCTGGGAAGGGATCAATGGTAACTTTACCATGAGCCAAGCTTCTCCCCTCAACAGAGATGATGACTCCTACAGTGAGCAAGCCCATCAATGGCTACCCCCATCTTAGAGGGAAGGAGATGAACTTCCCTCCAGCTCTGCAAATCCCCTCTGCGGTGATCTTGGGAACGGGCATGGGAGTTAATGGATTGTGACGAAATATTGGCTAGCAGATGGATGGGCCTACAAATAAGGTGGTTAGCTGTGTTGGCCACCCTACCACATACTCAAAAACAGCTATAGGGGTCCCTGGGAGATGGTTAGCTCTTGGGCAGCTATGGTGCATATCCCCCCAGGAGAATGATGGATTGCCATAGAAAGTTGTGGTCTCATCAGAAAAGCCAGATAAGGAGATGAGACCATCTTTTCATTGAGATCTTTTCCTCCAATATCTCTCCATATTTTTGTTTATAAAAACATGGGCAGGTATGGCAATGAGCTCATTTAGTGATGGATAGAGTGGCTGAGGCAGAGAGATGGGTGGTCATAGGACAGGAAGGGATGGAGATGAGACTCATGGATGAATTCATAGGCAAGCACACAGGGAGTGAATTGACTAATGATGGGTCAGTAGTTACTAGATGGTCCAGTGAGAAAGGGTGTGAAAACTCACTTTTCACGTTGACATTGATCCAGCGGCTCCTTTCTGAGCGAACGGGACGGCTAGACTTAATTACAAAATAGGCACAACTGTAAGACCCAGAGACCTCCTCTCCCGTGATCCTGAGGTCGAAGCTGTAGTTTTTCACGTTCAATACTGGGATGGAGACTGCAAGTCCAATGTCCGCGTAGTACTGGACTTCTCTAACATCGGCTGGAGATGAAGGGATGGCGCAGAGTAGCTTGACAGAGTTCCCAGATCTATAGACGTGCTGCTGAGGATGCAGGGATAAAGCTGGGGCCACGGGAGCAGCTGGGGAAAAAAACCCACAAACACAACACGTAACCCAAGTAATCCACTATTTATTGACATCAGGACCTGTGCACAAACCCCATGGTTTTTCCCAATGTCATGACTCAGCCTTGACAAAGGGACTAGAAAAGAAGCTAATTATTCTTCTGACTATTATTGGGGCACATGCAGAGCCTTGAAATACAGAACAGCTTCCGGGGGTCACTCGTGGCTCTCTTTTCTATGCCCTTCTTGAACCATGGGCCGAGGAAAAAAAGACCCACAATTCTCAGAAGATAAGAACTCAAAGCAGCTTAAGCGGTTTCTTTGTATTCACTGAAGTGCAGAAAATAAGTATTTTTACATGCCTAATGTAGGAAGGCTTGGGAAGGCTCACTGCTGTGAGACCTTTTGGAGGTGACACAGCTGTTAGGCCAACTTATTCCTGCTTTCTCAGAGAAATCCAGAAGCCCAAAAGGAGCTTGTGAGAAGCCGGAGCATCTTCATGTGTACATTGGCACCCAAATAATAAGGCCATCGGACAAGATCATGCTCTAAAGGAGGCATGCTGATGGTACCCAAGCCATATAGACAAGAAGTACCTACCCTGCACCTTCACTGAAAGAGGGAGGCTCCTATTGGAAGGAATTTCTTGTCCAGAGTCCTCCAGAAAGTACATGCACGTGTATTCCCCAGCAGATGCTTTTGTAGCTGTGAGCAGGAGCCAGGCAGTCGGGAGGGAGGAAGGTCCTTGCCAGTCAATTTGCTCCCCAGTTTGATTAAAGAACCGAAATCCACTTATTTTCTTTTTTGTCGCAGCCAAGCATTTCAAACTCACAAATTCCCCTTCATAATAGACATCATATCTGGGCTCTATGGAGAGCGTAGGGGCTGGCAGAGGGTCTGGGGAAGAAAGACAGGATTTGGAGGATGGGGGGGAACTTTCCAAGAGGAAAAGGGAAGTGAGCCACCCCTTTTCCCCTCCATTGTACAACACACAACTCGACCTTGCCTCATTGTCAAAGGCCCAGTTCAGCTGGAGAGCATCTTGTGAGAGGTCAAGCTGCACTTACCCGCGGAGCACACAGCCAACGGTAGGAGCTGGAGGAAAGCTGTGAGAGACGGGCGTTGAGATGACAAGAGAGAGGAGGCTGCAAAAAAGGAAAGAAAAGAAGTCACTTAGGCAGCCACTGCCCTGTGAAGTCCTGCCCCTTTTGGCCATCAGTCAAGAGGGCAGCCCCTCCACAACACCATGGATTCCTACAGGTCGTGTTCCTTTTTTCCCCACCGTGGCAGGGAAAGCCTAGACCGATCGTGGAGAAAACCTGTGAAAACAGTTTCACATGCCAACGAGGCCACCCGTGGGAAAAAAAATCTACAAAACTCAACATGCCCTTGAACTCATCTTTTAGCTACATGCCACATGTGTTGGATGAGATTATTTCTCCTGTTAGAAGCGATTTGGTGATTGCCAAGCGACTGATTGATATCGGCACTGGGAGATGATATCTTGCAACTTAAAGAAATGGGGCTGCTGGAGTCCGTATGGGGTTAGGAAGGACAGGAGGTGTCATGGGTCCTAGCAGGGGAGAAAGGAGGCGCTGAGCCAGGGTGCAGGATAGGATGAGCTCAGGGTCTACTTCCATCAAATGCCGGGCTGCAGAAAGGAATATTTGGGGTTTCTGGCCAGCTACGAGGTGGGGGTTGTTGCTTGGATTAGAGATGAGGAGGGCCTGGGGAGCTGTGGTGGGCTGGCCCTGGCTGGCAGACCAGCCCCCCCACAGCCACACACTTCCCCCTGCACCCAGCAGCCCGTGAGAAGAGAATAGGAAGAGCAAAAGCAAGAAAACTCATGAGATAAGATAAAAATAAAGAAGTGACGGAAAGAGAAAGAGAGAAAAAAGCCTGAAGTGAAGCAAAGACAATCGCTCACCACCTCCCAGTACAGGGATACCCGAGCCAGACCCCGAGTGATGGCTGCCTGCCCCAAAGCCTCCTTCCCTCTGCTTTTCTTGATGAGCATGACATTATAGGGTATGGAATATCTCTTTGGTCAGGTGGGGTCAGCTGTCCTGGTTGTGTCCCCTTCCAGCTTCTTGCACCCCCAACCTTCTCCTTGCAGGGCAGAGGGGGAAACAGAGAAGGCCCTGACACCGGGAAATGCTGTCAGCAATAGTCAAAGCTCTGGTGTGTTATCATCACAGGACAGCACGAACTGCATCAACCCACTGGAGAAATATATTATTGAGGGTCTGGCGGAAGGGAAGGGAAGGAGAAAAATGTGAGGAGAGGAGAGGAGAGGAGAGGAGAGGGGGAGAAAGAAGAGATGACGGCAGCAAAAGAGAGGACTCGAGAGGGATATAAGGCAGAAGAAGGGCTAGAGATGAAAGAAAGGAAAAGAATGGAGAGGGGAGAGGGGAAGAAATGAGAGAAGAGGAAAAAGGAGAAATAAACATATGCATGGGGGAGGGAGAAGAGAAGAGGAGAGAAGAGAAGAGAAGAGAAGAGAAGAGAAGAGAAGAGAAGAGAAGAGAAGAGAAGAGAAGAGAAGAGAAGAGAAGAGAAGGTAAAGTGGGGATGAGAGACTCACTGAGGAGTATCACGAGGCAGTAGACCATCATGACACCAAGAGCCAGCGGGTGCTCAGAGCTCTGTGCCGGCCTGTCCAGGAGAGAAGCGTGTTGCCTGGTGGCTCTGTCCTGCCTTCTCCATCTGTCTGATTCGAGTTGGGTGGGCAGAGGGGCAGGGAGAGGAAGTGCTGCATGATGAAGTAGAAGCCACTAACCACAACTGGGAACTCCGGGGGAGCTACGGCCCGGATGTTGTGTGTCTTGGGGTTGTCGTTGTGTTTTCAGAGATATTTTCCTCCCCACATGCTCTAGATCACTTTTGGGCTGTCTGTTTGCTCCGTGAACCACAGTCCGCCTCATCCCTCCCTTGAGCTGGGGACAGAAGGTGGCTGTTTTCTACTCCCTCTTGCCTTAGGCGTCTTCCTCACGACGAGTGACAAAGAGGATCAGCAGTAGCAAGGTCCTTTATTCTTGTTGCCATTTCCCAAACCACAGGATCCAACCTCCCCCTTCTCTTTTTTCCTAGCTCCCATCATGCCTGTGACCAACCCAAGTGTGCCAAGACTAGAGATCTCTACAGTCTAGCGACCTGCAGCAAAATGGCTGGGAAGGGACATCTGCCAACAGGCAGCGCAAAGGTGGTTTCCACAACTTCCTCTTGCGTTGCATTCGAACTGGGGTGGCATCAGCAGGTGCACAGGGGCCACTTTTGGATGATTTGGAAGCTGCAGAGGACTCGAGGACCCATCTTAAGATACATCAACCTCCAGCTAAAACGATGTTGGGATGTTCAAAGCAATGGAGAAGAGAAACAATCCTTTCCTTCCTCCTTCTTTCCTCCTCCACCGAGACAGAGAAGACGCCACAAGTGAGACACCTTTTGAGCAAAGATGTGATCCAGGTAATCCTGAGATCAAATACCACTTTAACTCATCAGGGCCATAGGATAAGCACTGGTGTCATCTTTGTGTGGAGTTTCTTGGTAAACCCCCTGGCTTGCAACAAGCGTGCGTCGCTAGCTGAAAAGGCTCGTAGGAAGCCCCCCCCCCACTTACAGCTCAACAGGAGGACTCTGAATCATGTCATGGGTGACCGTGCTGCTCTCCACCTCCCCTGGTGGGATAGTTCCCTCTGTCCCACCTCTTTCCTCTTGCTCTAGATTGACCACATGCTCCTGCATTTCTCCCATGAGAACCCTAAGGTGCTCAGTTCCTGTGCCGGGAAGGGCATCAAGATTTTTAACAATCATTGAGCTTTGTACTACTCTCCAGCATTGCTGGCAGAGGAAAGTGGCCGAGCACAGCTCAGATTGGGTCTGCAAAGTCATGCTGAAGGGAAACTGGCTAAGAGATCATATCTAGTGCAGAAACCTTATCTATGTCCTTGTGACAATTACGTTGCTGTTTCTTTTTCCTGTTGAATGGGTAGAACCACTGGTAAAGATAGAAGAGTGGATGTTTTCAGATATTTCTTTTTTTTTTGAGTTTAATCTTCACTTTCATTAACTTCTGGGCAATGCTATTAAAATAAGAATAAGCCCATATGACAAGATCCCTGATAGACACCTGCCTACTGTTTCTGCTGGTTAACGACACAACTGCCTCTCCATTTCAAACTCCTGTAATCCCAACGGCTCATGACATGATAACAGTCCTGGAGCTGTGGATACGCTTCATTAAAATCACTGATTCCTCTTCTCACTTTTCTATTTTCACCTTTCCAGACCCACTGGAACAATCAAGCCTCTCTTGTGCCAACCCATAACATCTTCCCAAAGAATAAAATATGCAACTGATCTGCTCCTTTAGGGATGAATGCTGGATAACACAGAGCAGTTGAGGTTGGCAGGAACCTCTGGAGATCATCTAGTCTAGCCTCCCCCGCTCAAGCACAGTCAGCTGGAGCAGGTTGCCCAGGACCACATCCAGTCGGATTTTTAATATCTCCAAGGATAGACACTCCGCAATCTCTCTGGGCAACTTGTTCCTGTGTCTGATCACCCTGACAGTAAAAAAGGTGTTTTCTTGCATTCAGATGGAATTTCATGTGTTTCAGTTTGCGCATCCTGTCACTGGGCACCACTGCGTATAAATATTCATCAGGGACTTACACATATTGGTAAGACCCCTCCTGAGCCTTCTATTCTCCAGGCTGAAGAGTCCCAGCACTCTCAGCCTTTCCTTGGATGAAAGATGCTCCAGTCCCTCAATCATCTTCGTGGCCATTTGCTGGACTCCAGTAAACCCCTACCTTTCTTGTCCTGGGGAGCCCAGAATTGGGCTCAGCACTCCAGTGTGACTTCACGAGGTACTGAGAAGAGGAGAAGGATCACCTCCCTCGACCTGCTGGCAATGTTCTTCCTAATGCAGCTCAGGACACCATTGGTTTGCTTTGCCACAAGAAGGCATAGTCAGCTTGTTCAGACAGATAATGTTGGCCAGTCACCAGCTGAGATGGGGAATCTTTGCTTGTCACTAGCTGGTAGGAGAAGCTGAAGGAAAGAAACAGAAAGGACATCACCTGCCAGCTTAAGATGGGATTCATTTGCCTAAAGGTGGGCAGCTCGTACCAGTTTAAATGCATTAAGGCACTTGAGACATGCATCTGGGACTAGTAGATATAGCACAGGACCTACAGAGCATCCACAAGCTCATAAAAGCTGAAGGTCATCTGTAAAGCTACCAGACACTTTGAGTAACTGAATCAAAACCTTTATTTCCCACCTTCATTCACAGCCTTTTCTGATCTTCATCTGTGTTAATATTGTTTCTTCATCATCTCAAAACCCACTCTTGGTTCACCATATTGTCAGGGATGTGGTGGTGGGATGGTAGAACAAGGACATTTGCCCAGGGAGGCACGCTCTAAGCTCATTTCCTCCAGCAGCAATCCAGTGTTGACCTGTTCCAGGGTCAGATCAACATTAATCTTTAAAGCAATCTAGGGGTGGGATTTAACTCTCCTCATATCAGATGTCTGCAGCTAAACGAGGCATCCAGACTCCAGTATCTAACCTAATGGTGGAATTTAATTGACCTGATGCATTCCATGTCCGTCTTGGGATGAGATGAACAAAACATCAGAGGCAGTATTTTCTCCTGAGCTTGCAGAGTTTGCATCTGGCTGCTCTCTCTAACACTTCCTATGACGGGTGCCTCAAGTTGCGCCAAGGGAGGTTTAGATTGGACATTAGGAAACATTTCTTTACTGAAAGAGTGGTCAGGCCTTGGAACAGGCTGCCCAGGGAAGTGGTGGAGTCCCCATCCCTGGAGGTGTTTAAAAGACGTGTAGATGAGGCGCTGAGGGACATGGTTTAGTGGGCATGGGGGTGTTGGGTTGACGGTTGGACTTGATGATCTTAGAGGTCTTTTCCAACCTTACTGATTCTATGATTCTATGCGGGGAGAGTGTGCAGGGTGGCTCATTTCCTTCTCCTCTTTGGACATGTGAACATCTGAGCCCATGAGAACCCATCTCACATCTCCTGCCCCAAAGACTCAAGCATCTCAGGTGTTCCACCAGGGGACATACTACCCTGATTCATCTAACAATCATTGCAGGTGGTAGCATGAGTCAACACAATGGTGAGCAAGATGCCTGTTGCTGAACAAACCATTGGAAAAAGAATTGCCTGAACTTCAGCAAGAATCTGAGCTATCTGCAAATGCCTTCCATACACCATTGCTCCTCAATGGTGGCTGAGTCACCA
>NW_009216168.1:35474-40189 GCF_000690835.1 Fulmarus glacialis | reverse complement strand
GGGGGGGGAGGGGGAGGGGAGGGAAGAAATCCTAGAAGTTCCTAACGTGCATTCCTCACCTATCTGGAAAGGATTTATATTTTTTATTTTTCCTTTTTTTTTTTCCCCCCACTTTATTTTAAGATGTTTTTACCAATGGGGCAGTCATCACTGTTATTTCATAATATAACATTTCTGTATTAACAAGTTTGTCCTAGTTTTCAGCCAGCATTTAGTTTTTCATTATTTCATTTCCTTGTTACTAGGTCCACCACACGAATCACTGAGAAAACTGAGCTCCTCCGTAGAAACACACCTACAGAAATGTCCGTATGTCTTAAATATCAATTGGCTAAACTGATACTAGACTGAACATTAGTTCTCCTCTATAAATTCAACCTTTCTCCTCCTACTTTTTTCTCCCTAATTCTTTCCATGTAGGCCATATCTATTAGGAGGTACTTGAGCAAGGATACTTAACACTTTCTAGAAGGACACAAGTTCACAAATCTGGTGAACCATGAGGTTCATTTAAAGCCTTTGTGTCCTTCATAGTTCAATGCAGATCTCTTGAAGCATCATAAGCACCATCAGAAAAAGTTCTCTCTGTTTGCTAACTCCCTATTTGCAGGCCTGTGTATCTGCTTTCTACATTTTTCCCTGGTTCTGGAAGGAATTGTTTTTGACAGCCTACTCATCAGGATGATTAGCAGCACATATGAAGCAGTAGCAAACCACCAGCTCTTAACTTTTATTAAGAAAATAAATTACCCTAGAAGGTAGGTTAGCATATACTGATAGAAAACATCAATCATAGTTTGTTCGGGGGGAGACAAAGTGCAGATGAGTGAGAGACGGTGGAGTATTTTGTGAAGAGGAGAAAAGGAGGTTGATAAGATTTGTTTGATGCTTCTAGGAAGAGAAGAATCCTGAGTGCAGTTATAGCCAAGATCTGCGAATGATGTGAGTTTCCTATTCTACTGCTTCCAGAGGGGAAAAAAGAAGAAATGAAGAGGAGAAAAGTCAAGGTCCCACAAAATGCTAAGACTAGAGTTCACACCATAAACCACTGTGAATTGTAATTGCAACTTAAGAGTCCAGTACACAGATCTTCCACCATCTACATGACTGATCAGGATTTCTGGAAAGAATGGGATAATTCAAATTGTTTCTGCTCTGAGATGCATCTTTGCACATGAAGTCCATCTGCCTTAACCCTGCCCATTTTACCAGGAGTAAAGAACTCTTCATTTTGCAAGATTATTGTCCCATGCATGCAACGAATTTGGTGGGTCTCAGTTCTGACCTATTCCTTGCAAAAACAACATACTGGATTTGCATTATCTACCAAACTGCAGTGAGGACAGCAGTTGTATGGGCCAAGAAGACTAGCAAAACTTTTATGTTCCCCACAGATCAGGACCGAGTCACGGTGATGGGACAATATCTATAAGAAGTTAGCTTTGCTGCTGCATTATAGATAAACCCTGAATTTCATTTTCCAAGTATCACTCTGGCACCTCCCTCTACTACTAAAGTCACACAAGACTTTAGAGATAAATGTTATTGCCTCATGCATTTTTATATGCAAAACTCATTCAGTATAAAATATCACACGAGACATTCCACAAAATTAAATAGCTATATTAAATGGTTCAGTGATCCTTGTGGAAAATTCCTAACAAGATCTTGAATTGTATAAGATTTAATTCTATCAGTTATAAGACTGTTTCATTTTTTATCTTGCTGGAAATGTTATTTTAGAAACAGGAAGGTTTATACATCAAAGCTATGGTTCCACCTTTTCTAGTAAGATCATAAATGTCCTGTTTGTTTCCAGCTGCCTTTCAAATAATCAGAGCATATTTTGCTTGCCTAGTATTTTTAAAATTGTGGATTGGAAACTTGATAGTCAAGAAATTGTCCCCAGAAGGACAGGCTGGCTTTGAATATATTTTGTTTCATCAACATTCAGTGAGAGAAAGAGGAAGGAGAAGTCTTTGCACAAACACAGATCAGGAGAATAGATAAAAGGAGAGCAGTAGGAAAAGAAGGAGTTTGGAAGTGCACTGTGAATGCAGACAGAGCTCACCTTCCTTTCCTGTCAAATAGAGCAGAATAAGAAATAATTGGCTTACTTTGTATGAGAAAAAAAGACAGGTTCAATATTAAGAAATTCTCACAAGCCTACGAATGGTTAGATAATGGAGGCAGCTGCTGTGGGATGATGCAGAATCAATATTATCGGAAAAGTTCAAAGTAACGTTTAACACTCTTCTATCTTTGATGGGTTGGGAAAAATCAAACTGCCTCTGCCCATCAGGGGATTGAATGCTAATAACATCATTAGTTTTCAAATGCTGAGGATAGAAACAGTACAATACAGATGAGCAATGGTCATCTTCCCTCAAAAAAACTCAGAGTGCCCAATCTGTGGTCAGTGCCAAGAAGCCTGACCTAATGCACAGAGCTCCTGCCAAAACACACAGAGCTCAGGGCAGGACGACGGAAAAGAGGCTGCAAGATGAAGGGTCAAACTACAGGGAACAACACGTAACAAAAGGCAGCATGGGATACAGAGAAGAAGGAGAAAAGGGAGAACAAGATTGCATGATACAAGGCAGTGTTGCTTTACTGGAGTTCATATTTATTTCTAGATCATTTGGCTTGTTCTTGAAGATTTTTTATATTAATATGGTGCTATATCACAGCTGAGAAGGGCTTACAGAGCATCTGGAAGTGGTGAATTTTGGAGAAGATAATGGCATACTTGGGTGGGGATAGGGTTCACACAAATTAAATGAGATACAAAATGTACAGCAGTGCTGCAGGAGAGATGAGAGAAAATAGTTGTGTCCAAATGAAAGGAGAGAGATGTTCAGGACTCCTTTCAACCCCCGAATTCCTATGCCAAAAAACACTGAAGGGTGTTTGGTGCACATGTGTACCACAAATGCGTTAAACAACATTACACAATGTTCTTATCTAAACAAGATGAAGCTCAGAACATTAGGGGAAGACTACACAGTTGTCTGATGAAGTAAGGCCTTGAAAAATGCACGTCTTTCCTAACTGAGATCAGCTGAACTAAAATTCCAGCAACAGATTGCTGTCATTACATTGCACTTCAACAGAAATGCACTGGGAATCCTGACAGCCGGTCTGTACCGTCCCGGGTACAGACTGGATACTTCACATCAGACATCACTTTCTTTTAAGAGAGACACAGAAAACACATTAGAAAAAGAAGAAGAAGACAGGCCTTTGTGAACTGAGTCAGGTTTGGGAGAAAAACGCTATTCTAAACCCTTTATATCACCTCATATCTCTTCCTTTATTGTTTTTTATTTGTGTGTGTTCTCTGATATTTGATCCAGGCACAAAGTCTTTTTTGTAGAGCTAATAGTCCACTTCATCAATTTGAATTTAATTGTACTTAATAGTGCCACCCTTCCTATTTTTCTCAAGGTACAAAACTACTTACTCGCTGACCACTAGCTAATCTCTCTTATTTCTGTGAAATTCCATTTAAAGATATACCTGAGCATTTCAGCATTATGACACATTTCCACTGTGAGGAAAATAAAAAAAAAATATTGGGAGTGGGCAATTTACTGTTGAAGAAAGCAAGCAAACTACAGCATAAAAACTTGGTTTCCTGCCTGCTGGATGTATCCCTTTATTTTGCCACATGCGTATTCAGAAGACCATCCCAACCCGGAGCATGATCTCTGCTTGTCCTTCACAGGCCAAGGGGAGAAGAGAAGATCTGCCCTCACCTTGTGTCACCCATAACGCTGTCATCACTGGACTGAGGCACTGGCTGCTCCGGGGATTTAGCCACTTCCTCTGCCAGCATCAAAAAGGATTGTTTTTCCATACGCTGTATGGGCCAAATGCATTAGTTCTTGTGTTCCTTCAAAGTGCTGAGGGCTGGCGGGGAGCCGGAGGGAGGACGTTGGAAGGGTACCTGCCAGTGCTGAGAGGCAGAGCAAATTTTCTTTCATAACTCTGGCTGGACAGCCTGACAAATTTATTGCCATGCTGATGGCCAGATTTAGGGTCAGGAAGGAGAGGGGTTTTTTTCAGATTAGATCAGAAAATGTTACCTACGTTTTGCCTTCCTTTTCTGAATTTAACATTGACTGCTTGTGAATGTCCAGGCATAGTGCCTTGCTTTTTCGGTGGCACCTCACTCTGCCCTGCCGCTTCTACAGGGCAAATACCATATTGGCCTCCCCAGCAAAACATGCTTTGCTTGTTGGACTCGGAATAGGATAACAGATGTAAGAATAGTGTCCCATGACAGTTGAAACGATGGGTCTGGGTGATTTCATAGTTCTTTCTGGCCTCTGTGAAAATGTGTCAAAGAAAGCAATCCATCCCACAAAATTACTTACAGTATAAATAGGCCACGCCCATTTACTGTAAAGTGAAGTTTTGATCTTGCTTACCCTGGTTTTAATTCTATGGCAGCAAGCAGAATGACACTGCTGAGATCTAGTTTTAGTAAGTGACGAGTAAAATCCTTGTAGTGCAGTGCACTGCTCTCCCCTCACCGTCTCTTAACTCTGTAAAATCACTGCCTCTGCAGTTTTACCATGCAGGTAACTTCACAACCCTGGCACCACACAGACTACAGAATTATTCCCTAATGGGAAATTGCATGGGATAGCAATAATTATCTCATCACTTTCATGAGCATTAACTGGATTCCTGTTGTTATGTTTTAGAAT
>NW_009216168.1:7530-35443 GCF_000690835.1 Fulmarus glacialis | reverse complement strand
TCCTGCTGACCTTCCTATTATCCTCTCTTCAGTGCAAGCCTTAAATTATGAAATAACCTGCTGAAATTCATATTGTGATACAGATTTGAAAAGAATGGCATTGCTATGACATTCATTTTCTGTATCAGAATATAGTACCTCCAAACTGTAAAAACCTTAAGACTGCAAATATGAAACAATTTCAAATAGGAACAACTTGTAGCTCAGAAAATGTCAGAAATTTGCCTACAAAAGGAGAAAATGATCAAATCTAAAATGTATGTTTGTCCCTGATCACAAATCCACATGTATGCTTGTCAAAGAAAAATAAATCATAAGCAAATATACATATAGCAAGGAATTTAACTTATCCCAGCTCAAACAGGTTATTTAACGTACTGTATTTTTATTTAATGTTTATTTTGTGAAATCACTGGATTTCATCATATGACTGCTGTCATAAAACCAGCTTTTCCTGATGAATAACATTTGGCATAAAGCCAAAACATGATTTGGCACTTGTTTTTCTAGGATTAAGTGAAAAAGGTATAAGCTCTCTGTACTTTGTAACACTAAATGAAAAATGCCAACTTATCACTGGCAATCACTTTGAAAAGTGACCACCTGAATGAAATGAATAGCCTGTGTGATTACCGATTCAGTATCGTTATTCAAGGACAGGAGAATGACAGGAAGAGATGTCTTCAATCTTACATAAACAAAGAAGAAGCTGAGTACGTCAGAGATGCCAAACAAAGAGATGGGACTGCCTTGTCTAAAACCCCAAAGGTGCAGTTAAGGCCCTTATATGATTTAATATCTTTCCCTGGAGAGAGGGAGCTCACTCTGTCCAGACGCTTTTATTCTCCGTCCCTTTCAGACTAACATACCTTCACAACTAAAGCAGAGAGGGAGTGGGAAGGGGAAGCACAGCAGAGTTCTGCATTATAGAAGATGCTGGCCACTGAACTGGTGTGGCGGGATAATTTCTTTGCCCAGACGAAACCTGTGGCATTAGAAATCTGAAGCATTTGGATAGAAGAAAATAAACCAAAGAGAAGGAGGCAGTAGTCATGGAAGGAGGTTAGCCTGGTGTGGGCAAAAATTTTGGCAGAGGTACATGAAAGGAGGGATTGTTTTGAAGTCAACATGTGTGGTAAAGCTTAGTGAAAGAGAGCAGGCACAGGATATTTCATTAGAGGAAGTCTGAACTAGGGATTTATCTCTCTCTCAATTTGTGCATTTCTGGATTTTCGGGTTTCTCTTCCTCATGCATATCCATTCACATTTTCCCACTTCACCTGCATTTTCCTCGCAATTAATTTCATCTTGCCATGATCTTCACAGAACTGTAGATGTTTAATCTTCAGAAAATATCCATGTGTACTATCATCTGCAGATTTGCATGACATGTTATTTATGTCCTTTCTCAATACGTTAATTAAGATGTTAAGCAAGTCCAAACACAAAGATGACCCATGTAGCACTGGACAAGACATGTACCATCTGCCTTTGGGATAGATATTTATCATTATTCATTATGCCTTGTTTCCACCAAGCAACTGGTTTTCAGTCTACATGTCAATATTACTGTCAGTGGCAATATGATGCTATAAACATTTCATGAGCTAGTACGCACAGTAAAACCTCATATATTATACCACCTAGCTTCTGTTTGTCTGCAAGTTTTGTCATTCCATTGAAGAAGTAATCTATTCTGACAAGAAAGATATATTCTTTTATTTCTTGTTTTCCTTTGTCAGTGAAATGAAGGTCCAAACAAGAGCTTCAGAGACAAAGCAGCAGTGCCCCAGGAAGAGCCCTGGTCTCCTCACTCGTAACCAAGTGTCCTGATCGTTGGGCTGCCGCAGCCTGACTCTCTGTGCTTGCTCTCCTCCTGATCTACTAGTCTTGACTTGACAGATTGCCTGGTTTTGGCAGAAGGCCTGAACTTGTCCTACTCTCTCCACACACACACACTCCTTCCATCAAGGCAATAACATTGCTAGGGAAGCCTGGCTGCTGGGTAGACTTCTGTGTTTGATATCCCTCGGGTTGAGGAGGAACCTCTATCTTCCAAGGTGACTGCCTAGACCTTAAACTCAAATTTTGAGGTCTGCAGTTTCAGATTAACAACAAATCTAAATGATCACAGAAAAGTTGCATTACTTGTGAATTGCATTCCACAACCTTACAGAAATCTGTACACTTTCTTCTTAATATTTAATTTTCTTCAAGTGCATTCTTTATAATCCTTGGCCATTATTGTCACAGACATTTTAAAAAATTCTGGCAATATAATATATACTCATATTTCTCTGGGTAAAACCAATGGAAAAGCCTCATTAGTACTATCAGAAGAAAGTATTTTTCTTTCCATTCCATCCTTATTTCTCAATTTTCAGAGTAATTGGTGTTGTACTGGAAAGACAGTCACTTTCTACTGCAACAACTGGACAGAAAGAATGACTCCCCTGCTGCCCTTGAAGGGACAATATATACCTTTCACATCACTTTTATTCACTATAAAGCGCAAAGGTACAGGAGTCAACTTGTCCATATTTGACATTCCTCCTAAAGTTATTTCAGCTTTTCACTTAAATCTCCTTAATTATTTATCTGTATAATCAAATCTGCACAATCTCCCCAGAAGAAATAAATAACATAGTTTAGGTATGCAAAGGGTGCTTAGTTTCTGAGAAAGAACAAAGCCTTTACAAACTCTTCCCGAGAGAACATAACATTGGAGAGAGATCAAAGGAGAAAACCCAATCCAACACTATTAGATGGATTAAATTTTATGTGTAATCTTGCAGTGGTGTTGCTCAAGTTTCAGCACCAGAAAGGTTTTGTGAACATTCCCAAGAGAAAAAGAAAGTAACTGGCATGGTTTATTCAAGATATATTCCAAGGGCAGAAATGAGCAGATCTGCAATTTAGAGCTTTCTGTGTACTTCTCAGCACCGTTATCCTCCTGGTGTGAGAACTAGATCTAATGCTCATTTCGGGGAGGCAGACCGCAGTCCTTAAGCAAAGCTGCTTTAAGTTCTTTTCTGGGGATTTTTATCACTTGTTCTTCTGCCCACAGGGATCTGAAGAAACAGTTCCTGTGAAAAAATTGGTGGAGTTATCTAGCATATTCCCTCCTAACAGCTCTGCCTTCTTTATGTTCTTTACTGGGCTTAGTCAGATTTGTTCATGTTTGTAGATGCAGGAGGGAGACGTGTTGCCTTGACAGCATTCCTTTCCATGTTTGCTCTTTCATCAGGGGAAGAGCATGTGCCACCCTCCAAGCCTTCCCTACCTGAGTGCTCCTTGCAACTTGAAACACCAGTAACTTGTGCATTTCCAGTTTTCTACTGCAACTCAACCAGTGCAGGTTAAGAATTTCTGCTCCATTAAACTGTTTTTCATATTATTTTATTAAAAAATTAATGGCTGCTGAGTTTATAGAGCAGTAATTGCTATATCACAGTCCTGTCTTAATCTGTTTATATTTGCTCTGCTGTGAGTGTTTACAACAAGAATGATAAAAACATTGTAAGCTCTGACAGGGACACATTTATTTACTTCAAGTATATGTAAAATGTTTATTTTTACTGTTCTGTCCCAGTTTGATACACAAGGTTTTACATTATGCATTGAAATATGAATGTGCTCCTTGTTGTTTTAGTCTGCATGTGGGAGGTTAATATCCATAAAGCAAAGTGACAATAGAGGAGCAAAGCAGGGCCCCTGGGACATAAAGAAATATTGATTCAGAATGCAGAGCCTCCTCCTAAAAAATATTTCAGTGGGACATAACAGACTACATGACAAAATAAACATAATACACGTGCTCTTGGATGGACATCTGTGATGAAAATTATTTTCCTTGTTTCTGGGAGATAATAGCAAAAGTATATAATGTCTGCCATAAGGCTTATCATATTTAATCACACTTCACGATGTATTGTTTCTGCACAAAGCAGTGCTTTTCTAGTACTGCAGGCTGTTTGGATAAGTCTCACAAAACTCTGTGAGATATTGTACTCGCTGAGAAGTGTATGCGATGCCTGGATTTGAGCAGTTTGATATTCTTGACACAAAAGAACCACTGAATGTCATGAGGAAGTGCTAAAGGATTACAATGCAGCTATGTGTTTAAAATTTCCATTTCAGACCATCACAGTTCATCTTTATAATTGTGAGCTAACTGGATAACATAAACTAGGGAAAGTTGTTGAGTCTTATATCAAATAAAACATGCTTCCACTAGCCCGGACAAGCTATGCACTGAAACATATTTTGAACTGGGATACCCACAAAATGTGATAGGGATTTATGGTGAAAGAGTTAAGCAGTTCAGAAATCAGAAAAAAATCCAGAAATTTAGTCTGGAAAGTCATTCTAAGAAAAGCATTAGCCTGTCAGTCTCCCTTGTTTTCATCTTAAAATTTCATTCTCAGATGAGTGCATTAAAACACTGCTCTGTTAGAATTACACAATTTAATGCTGTAGATATTCAGATAATGGCAAGTGGATTTGACTTTAAAGAACTTATTACTTCAATCCTCTTTTTATTACGCAAGTCATTGGCCTGCTTGATTTCCGCTCAGCAAATCACTACATAAGTATATAGTAGGTTTCCTACTTAAACAGAAATGTGTTTTGAATTTTTGAAAGAGAGGCAGCATTTTCTTGATTAGATTTAATGATATAATACACAGAATCATGTAAGCCAGCTGAATTACAACTCTGAATCTATAGAAATGTAAAGCGGTGTTTTATATATTTTATATGCAAAACCTTACATTAGTATCACATTAAGGCCATATAAGCAACTAGCCTGAAAAGTCGTACAGGGGCCAAAAGGCACAAAAAAAATCCATCTCTTGTTTTCTATGCATGTCTTGCATTTTGCCCAGGTCTATATTACTTACATTGATCCCTATTATTTTCTATAGAAAGTAGCTCAATCTCTTGTGAATTTATTACCCATAGATTAGAGGATATAGACATTTTGTGTTGCTTACACATATTGACTATGCCATCAAGCTTGGATAGAGAGGTTCAAGCCTCTCTGTGTCTCCCTGACACAGAGGGTTATGGTATTCCTATCTGTAAGTATTCAAAAAATGTGAGTCAGACTATTAAAAAGTCACAAGACTGGCCTAAACCAATGATGTAAAAACCCCACATTTTGGGATTGTTTTTAATTTGTAATTTTCAACTCTTCATAGAACACTCAAGTAATTTTTTCAAGCTTCTGGAACCATGGAGGTCAGAAAGCAGAGAAGAGAAAACAGGCACTTGAGTGGGAGGACGAAGAGATACAGCTGGCAGTGATGATTCAGTCCATATGTGGATTATAAGACTTGATGGGATGAAGAGGCTTCTCTGAAGATTTGCAGAGAGACCCTGAACAAGAAGATCCAAAATGCCAGTTCTTGGAGATAGAATTAAATTTTGACCTTCAGTCATGGTGTAGTAAGAAAAGAAAGGAATGTCAGAAAATCTCACAAGAAAAGATATAAAGGAGATATGTAGGAATCAGGGCCCAGAGAGGGTGACATGTACAAGACTGAAAAAGACGGTACAAGCAAGTTTAGGGACTAATGGAATGACCTGCAATTCTTTAGCTGTCACTCACTGAGCCACCAGAAGGTGATGCTATTCCACTTTTTCTTCACAAAAGAAGAACAACGTGGCAAAAGCCACATTGACTAGACAGAAACATGAAATGAAGTTAAGAAATGGACACAGTGACATTGCTAGCTGACTACAGCAGCATACTGTATGTTCTGGTTTCAGTCTTGGGTCCTATGTTCCCAAGGGCTATTTGGTAAATATCTTCAAAATGACCGATGATATACTAAGAATTAAAACTCTGAGAAAAAAACACCAAGAATTGGGGACCTTATTCAGTTGACATCTGCGTTGGAGCTAGCATCCTGCTAGCACTTTGTAGTTCAATGAAAGAGAGACAGGCAATTTTAAGGACAGTTTAATTCCAGCTGAAAGGAAACACCTAAGAGGATGAATGGTGCCCTACTAATGCCTCTTGTCTGCATTGACAAGAGATGCAGGTGTAGATGTCTGTAGATGCAGACTCAGGTGTAGACATCTGTACCTACCTCTGAGGTTGTTTTCTACTTAGGACAAGAGCCAGGTGCTTAACTAAGAATTTCCAAGACAAAATTAGTACAGTACTGTTACGATTTGATGAGTATTATTTAACAGTCCTGTTACCTATTTAGTGAAAGTTATTAATCTTTGCCACTGTTTGGTAGCAAGATGGATGTGTCATAGTTTATGCACATGTTCTCCGTCGTCTTCTTCTCTAATGGAAGAATTAGGAAATTGGTAGGGTACTCAACCATGTTACCAATGAATCCTTTATTTTGTCAGATGATCTTCTGTGAAAATTTTTCACAAATGTATCAATTTTTTGAGCCTAGGCATGTTACCAAATTAATTCAATATTTTGGTATACCAAACAGAGATTTTGTTATTTATATTTTAGCTGCATCATTAAGTTTGCCCTGAAATAACCAGACAGCCACAACATAGTCTTCATTTGTTGTAAGCCTGCAAAATGAGAAGTGAAAAGCATTTTCTTTTTACACCAGAGTCAACAAGTTAAATTGCCAGAAAGAAAGCTCTTCTTCAGAACATACAGCGTAATGGTGGCTGGTACTGTTTAGTTTAAGTTTCTTCTTGTTGAATGGCTCCAAATCATATAATCTCGGATGTTACAATCAGTATTATAAAAAGGAACAGAGTGTCCATCTCTTCCCACTGAAGAGCATGGTATTTAAAGTGTTTATGCTTCTACCAATGCTGGGTTAGATTATTGTTTCTTTGAACTGACTTGCAGGATGTAAGGGGTGCAGTAACTGACCCCTGGCTGCTGGACCTACAGAGGGGAGACCTGAGGACAATTATATCCCACAGCTGGACCTGCTTGCTGGTAAATCCAAACTGACTATGCCTTTTCTCTGCTGTGTATGTCCTTCAGTGGCTGTGGGGTAACCTTGTTCTCATTTTGCAAATGAGATTCAGATCTGATTCAGAGGAAAACCTTTCAATTAGTTAGCAGCTAACCCAAGACTGCTCTGGAGTGCTCTTTTTATCTTTGCCCTTTTTCAGGGAGGGCTGGTTACTTCTCAGCCTTTGGGATTACCTTTATTTTGGTTATTGCCGTCTTTAACATGTTGGGGGTTTTCTAGTCTGATCCTTTTTTGAATATGTGAAAATATTTTTTGAATATGTGAATATGATGAATTTTCTACATACAGTCATTAAATACAATGATAGCTGAAATTGTTAGCACAGCAAATACATTCTGAAAGAAAGAAAAACTGGACAAAGTATATTTTTCCTTTCCTGCACTTTTGCCTGCTAGTCTTCCCACTGGCAGGCGTGCAGATTCTTCACCTCCTGCCACAAACCTCCACCTCCTTTGCTGTTCTCCATCGTAACGAGCATGCTCTAAGGGGGCTGTGGTGTGTTTTTGACTGCTTCACTTGATATTGATGCATTAATGCTTTGTCAATGCTATTTTTGAGAGATGGTGGGACTATTGCCCTATTCAACCCCTCCAATAAATCCAGATCTACACCAAACCCATCCCTCCCACGACCTTCCCCAAACCAGCCTTCTGGAACCTAACTGGCAAAGAACAGTTACCTGATATAGAGATAAAGAGGACAGTTTTTTAGTTTTACTACTTTGAATACATTGTATAAGCTTTAGGAACTAGGGATGCTAATCCACATTAATCATCCAAACATTTTCATGCACCCTTAGTGTTGATTGACTGAAATAAATTTATAATTCACTGAAATCCCTTGACAGCAAGAAGGTGCTTGGTGTGCAAATAACAACTGATGTGCCTTCTGTATAATCAAGCAGAGCTGGCTGAGTAACAGGGAAATGCATTAGCCAGAAAAAAGCGATCTTTGCTTTTCATGTCAAAATTACTGGTATATTTACCTCCAATTTTTTACTAGATTTGTACATCTAGAAAAATGTGTGTTGTTTATTCTGAGAGAAAAAGAAGAAGGAAAATTATTTAAGCCAACTAAACGTGGTGGTAAGGTAGCATTAGCATGTACAATAGCTGTGAGGAAGCAGGATGGGGAGAAGCTCAGGAGCGTTCAGGCAGTGCAGAAAGCACCGGGGTTTGCTGTTCATGTACACAGCAGACACCCCTTAGGATATATGGCATTATGGTACTTAGTGTGGAAGGCATGCAAAACTGTGCCTTGAAACTTGCAGGCCTCAGTGGCGCACCTCAAGGAATGAAACAGGCTATACTCAAAACAGTAAAGAAAAAGAGTTGGTAATAATTTGTAGGTGCTTACTTATTAGCAACTGGTATCAAACTTCCTGAACAGTAACACCAGGAAAACAAATGTAATCACTTTGGTGGAAAATATATTTGAGCGTTATTTTTTACATTGTTTACTGCTATTCTAGAGGTTGTCTTAGGCCCATTTAAAATATCAAATTATTAATATTAAATTAAGACATTTTTACACACATCATCATTATCACCATCTTAACGTCCCTTCTTTAAAATATGTATAGCCTAAGAGCAACTAGAAGGCTGAATTCTCTGAAGACTGAAGAAGTTAACCCACCTAAAGAAAAGAAAAAACCCACTCTGTTTCATGATTGATGGTAAGTAGAAAACAGATGACTTTGATCTGTATTCTTGGAAGCTGTCTGAAATATTATTTTTTGACGTAAGATATAGGAAAGTACCACACAGAGCAGCTCCCAGCTGCTCCTTTCTCAGACAAGCTCCTGTACTCAAGTGACCAGGCAATCAAGACTAATACTGTTTGGTATTGAATTCCAAAGGGAGGAACAGACACACTAATTAGTGCAATGGTTCCACATTATAGACGGCGGTGTGACTTCTTCCCTCAGCACATCATTCCTCATCTTTGGTTTTCACCCCATCGGAGGTTCAGGCTGGTCCTTTCTTTCCTCTCATCCTTCCCTCCACCTGAGGTTGGCTTCTCCATTGTGCTGACTCACTGGTTTATGCAGCTGTGCTCCAAAATCATTCCTTGAAATGACCTGGTTTAAGGAAAAAGAAAATGCCACCATCGCCACTTTTCACAAGGAAAAATCAAAAAGTATGCTTTCCTTGGCTCTCTCACACAGTTGCTATTTTTGTTCTTCTTTTCCCATTTCTATAATCAAAAAAGGCATTCTAAGTGCTAAAAGCTATCAGCTTTTAGGTGAGTTTCTTGAAGCAAAATGACCAAGGCATATACAACAAATAATGAAATAACACTGGATTGTAATCCATTTGGACAATTACACGTAAATACATTAAAGGAAATAACATAATTTCCCAGAGAGTTTGAAACAAAAAAATAAGGAAAATACTTGGCTCAGTAAAGAAATTGCTTATCCAACTCTAGTAGTAACACATTTAAGAGATTAATTTCCTCTGCTGAAAGCTCTTCTGCAATGGTAGATCTGTCCTTTTCCTCTCCTGTGAAATATGGAAATGTTCCTACAAAGATTTGTGAAAATAAACAGCATTCTTTGCCAAGGAAAATATAAGTTGAAAGTGTCCTGGTTTTATATCTATATGGATTATAACGCATCCCCTCCAGAAATCTATTGTTTGCTATCTTAAAGACATGTGAACTGTAAAGCAAGGTGGTGTTCAAATGCATTGTTTAAATGGGACTTTCATTTGTTATGTCACTTTAGGGCTTCTTGAGGGAGTTGGCTGTAAATTGCTATTGGCAAATCTTGAAAGACGGAAGGGAGAAATGTGTTATTTATTGAGTGTTGACTGTGTGTTTAGCCCTGCACAACAAAGGGAGCAAAACATACCATTCCCCAAGAGATATACTTGGTTTATATTAGGTGATATAATACAAGCACACAAATTTCCTGTAGAACAAGAAAAGGCCTGGCTTCAACAAGGTGTTAAAGTATAGGGTGCATGGTAGACATTCAATTTATAGTGGATCATCTCTGGAAAGTGTAGCGGAAATATATATATTAAAGAGGGATTTGAAAGAGCAAAGGCATAAAGGGAAAAACAGAGATACAGAGATGAGTAGAAGACAAAGACTCCACCAAGAGAACACTTTTCAATTACCTGAGAGTTTCTTAGTATTGAACTGTTCTTTAACAAGCAAAAACATTTCAGATTCTTTCAACACCCTGGTAGTAGCCTGTGAGAAATTTCTGCGCTCCATGATTTACACATGTGTTATACTACTGAGCAAAGGGGCACATATTAAAAATGCATATATTTGCATGGATCTGAATGTATTTGCATAAAATTAAAGGGGTTTTTGCATGTATAGTGGCTTTGAGCCACTCAGGCTTCCAGTTTTGCAATGTTTTCAGGATTCCTGGCTCTCCTTTGCACTCATGTTGTCTCCTTAATGCCTTGACCTTTCACTCTTACCTTTATATAGTCGAAGAACAGCACGAAAAAAAAATGCAGCAAGGGAAAATTGATCTGTGGGAAAGCAGTGATTGAGCAGATGTAGAAATAATGAAGGATTTCCTGCATGTGAGAGATTTCTTTTTTTCTATTTATTTATGTTCTATATAATACCGACTGACCCCTCCTTTACTCTCTCACCAACATTGTTCCTCTAAAACACACAGAATTCGATTTCAATCTTCCCACCACAATTTCAGATTTTTGCTGTTTCATCAAGCAGATACAGCACACAGATGCTTCCTCTCACTCAGAAAAATCTTCCCAAAGTTTTCTGAGCACACCTATCCATTTACCAATCCCTTTTCCCTGTCCTTCTTGGAGTTCCAGGTTTCATGAGGACTCTGTGGGCGAGAGGAGTTCTGGGTTATCTGCAGTGCTCAGCCAAGAGTCAGAGTTGACTTTTTAGTGACAGAAGTAAAAAGGAAGCCGACTGCCCATCAGCAGTGCAGATAGCATTTTGGTATCATTTCCAGAAGGAGGTAGAATGGTTGCCAGACCAGGGTATCTCTGCTGGTCCATATGGATGCATGCCATTGGAAATGCATTATCCATTAGGAAAACCTGCAGACAGAGTAGGTCTGAAATGCACTTTTTATGGTCTGTGTGGCTTTAATGCTATTTCTTCTGTGGTAGAGTTTCTGTGATAAATTAGTCCCTCATTAAAATGTGCACACAAGATACAGCAGGCCAGAAATTTAAGGACCTTGTTGTTTGTTTTCCTACTTTTGCTCGTAGGGAGAGAGAAATCAAAAGAAGTTTATGATTTCAGGTGCTACTTTGCACTATACAGAGTAGCTACAAATCTTTACATTAGAAATAACCAACAGAGAAGGGCTGAGTCTGCATTACAATCTAATCAGTTTTAGGATTAGAAAAGAAAAGGCAAGATGAAAGAGCAGTGCAGAGCTTTTTACTCTGCACTGTTTCTGCATAAACAATGCCTATGTCTCCTTGAGCTTTACAGAGTTTATGTTTAGGCTGAGGATTTATTTGAGCCAAAAGGAACAGAATCAGATGCTGCTATGGTAGGTGGGGGGATCTAGCCACACTGTGGATGTAGGAGCTCTGATGATGGTGTCTTTCGGTTATGTGATATGAATTGTGTCGTGCTGGACAGGGCTCGTGTCTGGGGGGGGAAAGAGCTATATCTCACTCTCCTGGTACCTTCTAAAGCCATAGCTGTCTTGCATGCTTCATTAATATTGCGTAGGAGCAGAGCCGAGGAGATACAAACATTTTATATAAATAATTAAGCATGGCAGGAAGAATTAGAACAGAGTTTTTCCACCTCCTGACAGTGTCTGAATGTCTTTCCCTCCCTCCTGTTATCTGAACCATGATATTCTTAATTTGCTATTCTTCTTTCTCCCCTGCTCCCTATTCTTAATAGTTCTTGGACTAGTGGACTCCAAGGGCACTGCTACTTCTGGCCAGGAATATCTTCCCTGAACAAGGACAATTTCATATCCTCCTCTCAGACTGTCCCTAGGGAGATGTAATGAGGCTCTTCATTTGTAACTAAGAAGCTCCTGCACTTCTAATATTTGTATCTACTCTTTTCAGTTAACTGTAGAAAATAACTCCTAGAGTTTAAATAGCATACGAGCGTGCCCATGTGAAATCCATCAGGGCTATCATCTCAAAGATGCAAAGGTTTATTAGCTGAAATATCTAGAGTACTTGTTCCCAAACTGGACTACCATTAAGTGTCTAGATAATGACACTCTTGAGCACATCAATCACCTATGTATAGAATAAGCATCACCATCACATTGTTAAGACTTCCATTTTCCTGAGTGAAATGGAGACACAATGTCTGTATGTCCTTTCTCCCTAGCATTTTTAAGGACAGTTATGATGTTGTGAGTCAATTCCAGCAGGGACAAAATAGCTCTATTAAGATTTCTGGGTCAGCTCCAACTCATCTCCAATATAAACTCTGATCTTCCTCAAAAAGGTTTTGATTTTGCACTAATTAAATGAGAACCAGGTGAGGAGTTAATTAAGTGAGTTTGCTTTGATAAAGTTTGACTTATTCAGTTTCATGGAGCATAGTCATACAAGTTTTTTTTCCCCTTGCATTTTGTTTTTGTCTATTTATCTAGAGTTAAAGTTCCTAAACCAAGGAAAGCAAACTTTACATTGATTTCTAATCAATATTTTCTTTGCATCCCTGCAACCAACAGCGCAGAGTGACAATGTCATATTCAAGATAAATGGGCTTTGGAAATGCACTTTTCCTGTATAACTGGAAACAGAGCTACACATTAAAAAAGCATTTGCTTTTCGATGTTCTCTTGTACAGGGGAAATTGTCTGGCAGAATGAATGTAGGTCTGTGTTTCAAAGAGGTAAGTACCTTTCTGATCTCTCCCTAGGTATGGCCCCCTTCCGTCATGCTCTCTAGGAGAGTAATTTGCTGTATTTTTCCAGTTCTTCCAAAACAAAAAGTCCACCACATTTTCTTTTCTATTTTTTTTTAATTTTATCAAAACCCATTATTTTAAAAAGAACCTTTTAAAAATTGTTAGAAAAAATTCTTTCCAGAAATGAGTTTTAATCATTTTCTCCATTGCAAACCTTTATGAAAGCGAAGAGGCTTAAAGAAGGTTTTCCATTTCTTTTTTACATTTTAAGCATTCATCTTTTAGAACTGCTACATTATTCATCTGCACCTCTTGACTTTAAGGTTGTTTTATTCTTTAACACTATATATGTTGTACATTAATAATAATGTAACGATTTCTTGGAAAGAACTGTTTCAGATTGCTCACATCACTGATACGTATTATGGCTTATCTTGCCACATAGTTCAAATATATTTTTACCTCAATGCTCTGCATGTTTTATGTTCAAATAATGTGCAGGTATTAGTTTTAGAGCCAAAAGAACTGTTTTAAATATAAGTAGTTAAAATTAGCTCTTTCTGTTACTTACAGAATTTATACAGACAATTTCATATTTTCTCAAATTATTCTATTAATTTTATACACTTCTTTTTTCAGATCTTGCTGTGTAAGGACAACGTGAACAATGAAATGGAATGCATCTTGTAGGGTGGCTGTATGGCTAGTATTCTAAGTCATGTCATATTGTTTTGGTTCCCTGAATGCATGAGTTATTCTTTGAATAGGTGAAGGCTATAGACTGGGCATCTGAGGATGTGTTTCTGTCAAGGGGAGTGTTGGCAACTTCAGAAAAAAGAAATGTTGTTACACAAACATTTTCAACCTTTTCCTTTCTTTAGTTTTGTAAAACTTACCTCCAATACTCGGCTTACACCTCTTATCATGCTAGACCACAGCAATGTAGAAAAATAGTTGCAGCAAAAGGAGAAGTTGGTAGCTGAAGATCAGATCATATAAAGGTAGAAGCAGTAGCTTGGGTTAAAGAAGCAGATCATCAGCAGATTTTATGTCTGCTGCCTTGGCTGAGCATCTTTTTGCACTCTTCATTGTTCAGCTGGGAATCTTATTAATCTCACACAGTTTCTGTAAGTCCACATTATGGCAATAGCAAAAAAACCAATCTTCTTCAAAGCTGCTTTGGATTTTTGCAAAGACCTTTGTTTGGGGATACTGTTGATCACTGCTCAGATATCTGGTGCTTAACATGCTATATTCTGATGGGGAGCACATCCTTAAAGTCCGCAATGACTCTAAATTAATTTCTAGGCTTTGGCTTTAATATATCAATAATTTCAGTTCTGTCTAGAACTCATTAAACAGATAAGTTGTAAACATTTCTGGTAAAAATTCTAGTACTGGAATCTCCATCTCCATTTTTAAACTATCTGCTAGTTCTTCCAGTCATTACAGCCTACAGAAACAGCTCAGAACATTGCAATTTCATGGTTTTATGTTGAGTAAGATGTTTCATTTTTTTCCCCTGCTCCATAGGAATTACTGCCCAGGTTTATCAAGAATAAATTAGCTCTTAGAACGTGGACAATCACCATCAAATTTAGAATGAACATTAATCAACCAGTTTTCTGTGTCTTTCTAGTCTAGTTCTTGAAAGAAGTAATTCTACAGTCAAGTTCCATCCCAGCTCCCCAAGCTTTATTCCTGTATGCAGATCGTTGGATACCACAGCATCGGGCAGTAAATACAAACATCAGTCTTTTCTAACAGATCTACAGGGTTAGTGCATATGTAAATGAAATATTTTCCTATCCTTTACTGGTGCAAAAGCGTTTATTGTGTGAAAGAAGAGGATACTTAACACAGGGGACCCTATTCATGTCTCTGCAGTTCTGTCTGGAATATGGTTTTGAAGTGGGCTAAGGAAACAGCAATGACAACTAAACCATGAATTTGCAGGTGCACCTGCCAAACAAAGGGAACTAACATGATGCTGTTTTCTGCTGTAATCAGCCGGTAGAGGAAAGGTAATTCAATCATATCCCATTGGTTTTGCCAGCACACTTACAACGGGTCTAAAATGTGGGCTATTAAGTCTGATGTGCCTTGTAGTGCCCCGAAGTTCCTCAGAGTCTCAAAGAAATAAATAAACAAATCTTCATTTTCACTGTTGTTAAGGAACAATTCTCCCAGTTTCTTTTGTTATGAAATTATCTTCCCCTCTACTTACATTCTCCAGATCTATCTGTATGAGCTTTTCTTTTCTGTAAAACCTCAGTTTACATGTACCGAGAACTTAATGATCGTTCTTATTCGGTTTGATTATGGCCTAGTATGGCCCATTTTCAGTACAGGGCTTGGTTTTGAAATTTAAGAGGTACTTCAGGTTCAACCACTGTCCCATACTTTGATTTAGTTGTTAATGTCCTACAGAGAATGTCACTCCCTTATTAAGAGCTTGAGCAATTTTAAGTTGTTATCTCAGATGCATTAACAATGCACGAGGCAGAAACATGATTTGATTGACAAGGAGATGTTTTAGTTGGAAAAGTCCTGGATGTAAACTTGATAAATGAGCAAGCATGACATGGAGATCACAGGAGAAAGAGAACTGGGGAACGACATGAGATTTTTTACAAAATTGCTTTTCTGATAAAGCCACATTTCAAGCTGAATGATTAACACTTACTCAGCAGATCACCGTGCACTGACCTTGGCAGTATAACCAGGTCAGATTTGCATACATATTCACATGCATGAATAATTCTCAAATTTTCCATTACATTAGGCACAAACAGGTTTCTTTTCTCTATCCTCATGCATGAATGTCTTCTCTTGCCACCATATTCCTCTTGAAATGAAAACCCCCTTACAGTAACTCAGCACACTGGTGCAGTATCTCCTTATAGCTGATAATCCCTGAAAAGCCCAGTGCCACGTTAAGCCTGATTTTTGTACAGTGATTCCCCTTCTTCTGTAGTTATTAAGCAATGGCAACACAGTGATCATCCATGCTTGGGATGTGGTACCACCCGCTTTTGGATCATTGTCATTGACTGATATTGTGTAACTCTAAGAGCTTGATGTAGCCTGTCCTGTTATCAGCTATTAACTATTAACATCAATAGTTGTACCAGAGCAGCAATGGAGAAAAGACTGGATTCTTTCTGCAAAAATAAGATGGTAGATGGGGAATAATCTTTCTTCTGCTCATACTCAGCACTTAGCAACACCTGGAGGATACCACATTCTATAGCAAGTGGCAAATTCTATAGGCAAAACTCCTTATTCTTTTAATGCCTTCTGTAAGTTTTTGTTTTCAAGGTGACTTAGCTCTTTAGCATAGCCACTTACTTCCTACTAGAGTCGCACAGGAGATGGAAGTCCTACTTCTTGAAGGGTTGTTAAAATTTAAGGTATGGATTTGCTTCAGATCTAAATGAAACATGATCATCTGCAAATTATTTATGTAGAAAAAAATTGTTACATTACAGCATTTTTATTTTTTATTTTATAGTAATGCTATATTATTTACACACATAATACAAAATCATCTGCAGGCTTTTAACGAAATATAGTTTCACTGGTAAAAATTGAAATGTGTTGCTCTAAAATCTATCAAAATGGAACTAGCACCTAGGGAATCATCCAACTGACCCGTCAATAGGTGTCTACTCTGTACTGCTGAGTGTATCAACATAACATGTGCTTAAGGGTAAAGATTAGAGACCCAGAATTTGATGCAGTTCTTACACATATGTGCAATTCCTTAATATATCATGCCTGATTTCCCTGCCAATATGGGATGACACCATTCTGCAGTAAATCTTGTATCATATTTTCCAGTCCTATGGAATATGGATGTCTTAACTATTAATATCAAACAGGAATAATTTGGGATTTTGTGGCCAAAACACAATTTTGAAAAAAATTAACACCATTTGATTCAGAAATTTTCAGGTTTAGCTGGAAAATGAGTCCATTGAAACTTTTCCAAACAGCTTTAGCTGTTTTTCATAATTTTCACTCCTTTTCCTCACTTTCCAGTCCAGAAAATATGTCTTCAATAATGCCATTTTTAATGGTATAGCATTGCTTACTGAGACTAGTAAATGGCATAATGTCTATGCTCAGATACCTCATGAAGAAGAATTTTAATATTCAGAACAAACTTCTTTACAGTGAAGTTTTCTGTCTGTTTGCTATTTTTGACAACTGAGACTGACGTCCCTATGACAGTGCTGCTGCAGCCATTAACTACAAGGGGTACTCAGCTCAGCAAAGAGGTTTCAGCATTGATAGTACAAAGCAGATTTCAGATTTTATGAATTATATATAGGATCTCATATTTAGTGCCATAGAGGAAGTTGAATTGGAAGGCACCTCTGGGAAATATTTGGTTCAAACTTCTGCTCAAAGCAGGCCTAACTTCAAAGCTATGTCAGGTTGTTCAGAGCCTTGTGCTGAATAGAGATACCACATCTTCTCTGGGCCCCTCTTCTACTGTTTTCCCTGTGAATCATTTTCCCTGTGAATCATTTTCCCTGTGAATATGTTTTTTTCCTTCTTCAATCAAATATCCTTTGTTACAGCTAATGATGGTTGCCCCTTCTCCTTTTACAACGACTCGCCAAAAAAAAAGTGTGAACCCCATTTCTCTGTAACTTTTAGGTAGTTGAGGGCAGCAACTAGATTCCCTTTTGCCTTCTCTTCTCCATGCTGAGCAAAATCAGTTCTCTCAGACTCTCCTCCATCATGTACTCCAGGCCCCTGACCAACGTGGTGACCCTCTGTTGGATGCTTTCTTTTTTGCTGATCTCCCACTTGTTCTGGAGGGCCCCAAACTGGACACAGTATTTTGCATGAGGCATCACAAGTGCCAAATAGATGGAAATAATCGTTTCCCTTGACCCTCTGACCACATTTTTTCTAATGCTGTTTTATGCAGCCACTCTTGTTTGCTGCAAGAGCATACTGCAGATACATGTTCAATCTGTAGTCTACATGGACAGGTTTTTCTCAGCAAAGGTGTTTTCCAGCCAGCTGGAGCCCAGTCTGTAGTGTTGCATGAGGTTATTCTACTCCAGGTGGAAGAATTTCATTTGCCTTAGCTGAACTTCATGAAACTTCTCTCAAACAAGTCTTACAGCTGAAAGGCATCCCTAACCTCCAACATATCAATCTACAGATAATCTACATGGGAACTTGGTTCATCAGGTAGCTGTCTCAGAACATAGAGCAACAGAACTGAGAAATTTCTAAAGAATTAAGCAAATAGATTTAAATAATAGAGAAACTGCTGTGTGTATGGCTAACAAACTCCTTAGTCTGTGGCTAGCGTCCCAGCGCACCAGAAGCCTAAGCAGTATTTTGAATATTTAGGATTAGGTTTTTTGCAACATTTAAAACAGTAATAACTGAGAAAATAACTTCATTCACTTATTTATATTAGAAGCTATATCATTTCTTAGGGTAAAATCTGGTACTTAAGCAGTACATTAACTATGGTAATCTTTAGAGGTATGTTGTAGTTTTCAGTGTATTTTGTAGATCCACATACCAAAAGTATTTTTCTTGCATCTTTTCAATTTGCTGAATTTGTGATTCTGAATTTTTCCTGCCTTTTTCATTTTTGTGGGTCATGCTTTAACCTACATCAGTAATGTTTACACAGCACAAACAGTACTTGCTGTACCTTGACTTATCACATTCACTTCCACCATTGTCAATTCAATTGGACAATAAATGGTTATAGTCTTTTGGAAGGTCAGATATGATTCAAGAAGGAATTTCTTACCTATGTGAGAGATGTTTTTTTCTATAACCTGGTCTCATATAGTTTCATCTGATGCTATAGAATTCACTTATGCCAGTCATCCACATCAGTGCAGCTGCATGCTATCCTTTTCACACCCAAGCACTACCTACACTATATTTATAGCTGAAGCCTTTAGTTTATGAAAAAGATCTTTAATATTCTCATGCAGTAGTGTAACTATCATCTGCAAAGAGAAAGGGAGCAATCTATGCAAACTCTTTCAAATAAGCCTTAGTCTCATGCTTTAGAAAAGAAAAGTCTTGTCATTCGAGTGGTTGCTTTTAAACAGTTGGCTCCAAGGATAAAAAGTATTCAAGGCTTATATGAGATTTGAAGAAAGTGTGTAGGAGGGATCAAGGGAAGGGGGTCACCCTCCTTGCCAAGTTATGGACATAAGAGAGAGCTACAGTTCTAGCACAATATCTCTGCTAGGATGCAATGCAGCTGTCATATGGAGCCAGCATCACTGCCACCACCAATCAAAGCTAGCAGATGTGTCCTTGAGTGTTTCTTTTTTCTTCTTTATAGAAGAATATCTCATCAGGGTCGCCCATGGTCCAGCAGAAATACTGCAATACCACCAGGAGGATTGTTGGCACAAAGAGTAAGGATAAAAGATCAGAAAAAGAAACTAAAGAAGATGTTCAAGCCAGGAGCTGGAGCAAAGGGTCATGTTCTGATTTGCCTTTAGGGGATTAAAGTCTGGTCTTTAAAAATCAGAGTTTTGTATGTACCTTGAAGACCAATTGGTTTCATTGCCTTTTAAGTTGGACAACTGCACAAACTCTGAAGCGTTGTCAGGTTAGGGGGTCACCCTTGCTTTGAACTGTACTGTATTCACTCTGTAGATATTTTGCTGCATGTTTACAAAGAAAAAGGCAGGGTCCAGAATTTAAATTTAAAATATATAGGAGAAAGTTCTCCCAATATAATTACATATCAAACTGTTTTCTGTTGCGTAAGTAACAGATTCATAGCACTGGGACAATACATGACTCCACATTTTCTTCTTGTGTAAATTGATGTAATCCCACTAAAACTTGTAGACAAAAGAAAAAGGTGTAATTGATATGCAGTCTTTTGGTGTAATTCCTAGTGTAAAAGATAGGTAGTCTACTAATTCCTTCACATCATGGATTAATCCTTGAGGGCAACAGTAGGGCAATTCTGTAATTCATAACATAGTTGTCTTATACATGGAGTTACACCTGTGAAACCACAGAAGTGGAAAGCTGGTGTTACATTTTATTGAATATCTCTACAAACTGGAGCAAGATACAGCTGTGTCATATTATGGGTTAAAAAAAAAAAAGAAAACTGTAGATCAGTTAATAAAAAAAAAGAAAGGGGAGCTAAAAGTGCATGAGGCGAGAAAACTTGAACATGAAATATCTTTGTCTCAGTTTCAAAACAAAATATTGAAAGTAACCGGATTTTTAAATACATTAATTTAAAAAATAAAATGTACAAAAAACCTAGGCTAAGTATGTTTTAGATGAGACAGATGTATTCAGATAAGGAAGTCCTGATTCAGCTTAGGGCACTAAAGGAACTAGACAATTTAATAGCTGAATCACTGGCAATTATGTTTAAGAATTGTGAAGAACTAAATAACAAACATACTATTTATCCTTGAAAGGGAGAGTATGGAAGACTTGGAAAATTATAGCTCACAGCACTCAAATTTAATCCCTGCAACAAATCATTAGGCAATCAGTTTAAGTATCTAGAAGGTAAGACAATGATAAAAACTATCCAACATTAGTTCTTTAAGAATAAATCAAGCCAAACAAACTTTTTTTTTTTTGATAAAACAAGTCATTTAAAGGATAAGAGAAAGGTAGTAAATGTAACATACTTTGACTTCAGTACGATTCTTGGCACTGTCTCAAATGGTATTCTGTGATTATGTGATTCTCAGAAGCATGCTGAGGAAGCATGGTGAAGATGAAATCATCATCAGGTAGGTGTGCAATTGGCTAGAAAAAAATTGCTGAGAACATGTGTGTTAGAAGGCATCTTAAAGGCTCAAAGAGGACTCTTCGGAGCTCAGTTAGATTTGATATTTTCCATAACGACAGAAGATGGTATAAAGGTTCAATTTATGGTGTTTGCAGCTGATACCACGTAGGCAGGGCTAGCAAACCCTTTAGACCAAGATCAAGTTGAGAACAAAAAGTCACCTTTTGAAATAGAACCAATGTCATGAAATCAGAAAAGTCAAAAAGGAAAAACAATGGATAACAAAAAAAGATGAGAAATGTATACAGGTTCACAAAAGCAAATACTACTTTTGACTCTACTTTTTGGTACGCTTTATGTAAAAAAAATGAGGCAACTAATCTGTTCTCATTTTACCACTGGTGAAGTCTCAGTTGAAACACTGCACTGTGACAAAGATGTTGCCAAACTGGAGAGTATCTAGAAAAAGAACAAGAAGAATGCTAGGAGACAAAAAATCCCTACACAGTCACTGCATGTGACTTTGACTCACGCAAAGCAGGATGCAGATATGGCATATAAGGTAGGTATGAGAATCTTTGTGGGTCACTGGTGGATCACTGGGTATTTTAGCCCATACTGGGGGCACTGTTATTTTGAGCTCAGCACATTGGAGTGGGTACTTGGTCAATGGGAAGTCAACTTCCATTTTTATTGCTATGGGCTAGATCAAAAGTGTGCAGTGTTGTGAACTGAGGCAAGATCCAGGGTGGGGTGGGGGGAAAAAGGGTGAGACCTGTACATCATGGTGGTCATTACATTGTAACATCATCCTAATGATTCATCATCCTTGGTGAAAAGTTGCCAAAGAAGCTATTTTCTACCCAGAGGGGTGAACAAAAATAGTATAATGACCAATTCCAAAGCTCAGATCTGTATGATATTTTTAAGTGCTTAATTTCCAATATATCAGTTGTAATTAGGTTTTAATTAGGGTGAAGAATTTGAAGAAATCTATGGTTCCTGGCATTCAAGTATTTCAAATGAACCATGAAGACACTGGAGTGCCCTCTTAGATATATGTTTTAGTGTGTAAATTTCAGGAAAGCAAAACATTTTTGTCAATCTTTATGTGGTTTTGATCTTCCTTTTAGTTTTGGTTCTTCAAAATCTCCCAAGCCAGGTTTCTTTATAAGCAATATCAACAAAGTTTTGATCAGTGATGATGCATCATGCCTTCTTGTCTTAGAGACACACAAAAATGACAAGATGTGACAGATGGGATTGAAATTGTTGCAATTTTTATCTATCTGGGAATTATTTGGCAGAAACTCATCACCCTTACGCTTCCCTTTCTCATTCCTACTGTCAGTTTATGACCTTCCCAATCTGACACATGTCCTTGCTCGGGTCCTACCTGTCTCCCCTTGGATGATATTTCAGCATGGGGAGAAGGGAGGTGCCTCCTCTTCAGTGAAGTGGTACTGGCAGTACATCTAGTCTCACCTCTCAGCTGTTTTAGAGGCAATTTTCTCTGCAGTTTGCTTCTGTTTCTGATGTGTTGGGGTTCTCTCCTCCACCCCACACACCTATTGAGCAGCAACAAGGATAAACCCACTTCTAATCTGATAAAACTCCCTTTGGCTCCTCTGTGGAAAACCCCAGTCTGTCCCCACCATTGCAGTCACGAAAGAGACAGACAATTCCACTCCTAAAAAGTCTCATTACTTTGTTTCTACAGCAGATCACAAAAAATCACTTGCATTCTGATATCATGGGTGGGAACTGCTAAGCTGAATCTCAGCAAGAGCTTCTTCTGGCAGGACTAGGCATATGTGCTTTTCCCATACCTCAAACCCAGTCTTTGCTATCCCCTCCATATCCCCAGATATCAGACGCCTGTCCTCTTTTCCAAACCAACAGAAAGAGGAAACTCTTTCAGAGTCACTATTCTTTTCACTCTTCTCAGTCAAGACTATAATGGCATGAGGGCTATATTTCTACAACTTCATAACAGCTTTTTTAAACCCCATTTGAAAATCTGCATCTCTTTTTTAGTTTTCCATACCTAGTAGTTTCATGTCCACATGTGGAGTGCTGGTGGTATGTTATTCATCCATTATCTTGCCTACAATACATTAAAATGCAGTACTTTGAAGACTGTGTAAGAATTTGCTAATTTATGATAATGTTTTTATATATCAATGCACTGAAAGAAATAAATGTGAGTTTTTCATTTAAGGACAGAAAACAAAAGATGTTTCACAATCTGAATCAAGTTTTGCTATTATATAAATTAAATGCACATTCTTTGTTTTCTCTCAACCTCTTCTGCTAACTTGTGATGACTAAAGGAACATATATGGCTTATTTCACAAGATTTTATAAACTCAAGTTGGCAAATGGGAAATTCAGACTGACGGATCAATTATAATTAGCTATGAAGCCAAGGTACGGGTGTCAGAATCATATAAGAAGTTGTTTTGTGTTGAGGCTTTCAGTTTAATACATTATCACGTCAGTTGGCCATCACCTTTGGATCAGGCTATGGATTCCTGAGTTGACTCCTAGAATATCCGGATCTTACAAGGACTTACAGATGTGCATAACTTCCTGCCTAAGGTAATTTCAATGATTTCACTGGGAATACTCACACAAATAAAATTAAGCATATACCAGAATGTCTTAGGGAATCCTAAGCAGGAAATAAAAGAATTAGGTTCCCAATAGGAATATTAATATAGCTATGCTGCATTTAGTACCTATATTTATGATACTATATCCATTTAACCACATAAATCACAATATGTTAAACACTTTACAAGAAAAGTGAGCACAGAGAATACTGCACAGCTTGCAGTTTTTCGATGTTATTCCTGGTCTTCATGGCAGGTTTTCTTAAGGCACTCTCAAGAATTTTGCTGTGTATGTTTCAATAAGACATTTCTGTTCTTTCTTATGCAAACAGTTAAAGTGGCAGCAGCTTGCGTCAGCTGTGCTAAGCTGTGTATGGAAAATGAGAAGTAATGCCACAAAATTGTGGAGTGGTCCATATCATTTCACAATGAAGTCTACAGTAAAAACAATAGAGTATGCAAAGGTGATGTTCTGATGATACCTCTGTGGGAGGTAAAATGGAGACTACTAATAGTAACACAATTCAGAAAAGAATGGGATAACTTTAAGTATAGGAATCATGGAAATAGAACAAAATATATCAGCTCAAAGTATAAGCATTACGCACCCCCAAATCCCAGACTTTGGGCTATAAATTGAGAACTGAGTTGTGGAATTTGTGGAGAAAAAAAAGCACATTAACAATCACAGGACTGAACAATCCATTTAACACTGAAAAAAAGGCTGCAGAATGCATCAGTTGGGGCATTTGTATTTGAGATACAAAAATACTTATGTCATAGTGGTGGTACTTCCTTAGGAATATCATGTGAAATTTTAGTCATTCTGTTCAAGGAAAAAAAAAATCATATTGGGAGAATTGGATGAGAGAACTGTCAGAATTATCAAGGGAACTGAGCTTTTTTTCATATAAGGACTAAGATAGCCTGATTTGTGTGTTTTCCAAAAGAAAAGGGAAAAAAGAAAAAAAAAAAAAGAAAAAAAGGCCATAAAAGCATTCTTTTAAATATATAACAGACTGGCACGGGGAAGATGTATATAAACTCAACAATAATTTAAAACAATTAGCATTGATTTGGACTGGAAACCAATAACTTAGAAGCCTGAAATTACAAGGGTATACGTGTATAGGTATAGACATTTTAAATAAGAATTGAGTAGTAGTGGAAACAAAAATCATAATGTTTCAAGATGAATAACAGCAATTTTGGAAAATTTTATGCATTTCAGTATCAGAGGATTAAGCATTATGACAAAAACTATTGACTGTAGTTGGACATACCTTCTGTAGTCCTTAAAAAAATGAGAAGGTAAACCAACACTTAAGTATCAAAAAGCAGTTTTCATGCAGTCTACTTCCTGTATCCCCATCCAGATTTAAATTTCAGCCATTTTCTGATCATGAGCTCTTCTGTGGTTAGGATCCTTTCAAAACAAAATTCTGTAACAGAAAGAGAGATTTTTTTTTTTTTTTTCAATTTTAATATATACGAGCCCGTGAATAAGATAGCGTTAGCTCAAAAGACTGAATGTCACAGAAAGTTTTTGACATTAGTGTTGGAAATGAAATATTTTTCAGCAAGCAAATGCCCTTAGAAGTTCCTCATAAACAATCCATGTTTATGGATTAAAACTGAACTAAACTGTTCCAAAATAACTAGTAAGAACCAGCACTTAAATGTAAGTGCATGAGCCACTGCTCTCATACCAAGTTTACACTAGTGTAATTCCACTGACTTCATGAAGATACATCAGAAACAAATTTGATGTGGCTCAGAATTAAGCCTGTGCTAGGCTTAACAATGAAAGAAGCCAGCTGAGCTTTGCAGGGAAATATCAGTATAGTAAGCTATGCAGGAAGTGATCTTCTGTGGACTCAAGCAAGGTTTCATGTCCATAACACCGCAAGTGTGTGAATGGATATTTTCCAATTTCCAGAGCTCCATATAGTATATGAATCTCCATTACAATGGGATTGGTGCTTTAAATTTTTTAATTCTAGTAGATCATTAACATTTTAACATCTTGTTTTACAAGTCTCCAGTTTTTACAGCATTGGGAAAATATTTGAAAATGTGTCCAGCTGCATTTATTTCAAAGCTCTTTTTTGCATCTCAAATTGATTGTCTATATAATTTCCATAATTCCAACGAAAGCACAACAATATTACTAAGTATGAATTTCAATTTAAAAAACAAATTTCAATGAAAAATCAAAGAAAGCAAGGCTTTTGAAACTTTTAGTGTATCTTAAAGACCAGCTATAGGGAAAACAGTCTAAAGCAATACTTCCTTCCTAGAAACAAAAGAGATTTTAAAAAATATGTTATGTAACACGCCATGTATGACTGAGAAAAGAAAGGAATTACACATCTGAGATAAGAGAGCATTTTTTTCTTCAGTGCTGCTTAATAACAGAATTTAAACAAAATGTCATTAATACTGTTTCCGGAAGAGGCCCATTTCTCCAAACCTTTGAATACTTCCTCCAGCCTGCCATGCATTCCAGCTCCCTGCGAAGGTCCGTGCTGAGTTACACAGCCGTGTTCTCACCTCCCCAAGAGGTCAGTGGCAGATGACTCTGCTCAGAAATAGCTCCCCCAGAACCAGCCAGGTAAAATGTGAATCAGGCCCAGACCTGCACTTCCCTGTGCTGTTGAGTCCTTTCAACAGCCTTGGCTTCAACAGGAGTTAAAAGTTTTATATGAGGTGTTAAGCACAGTCAAATATTTAAATCCCAGATGAAAAGACTGTGCTTAAAATCCAAAATAAACTTCAGTGAAGGAAAAATGGTGTAATTCCTCCTTTTGGAGACACATTTATGCTCAGCTCCTGAGGTTTAGGGACAATTTACAGCAACGTGTAACATAGACCAATTAATTTGCTTTGCTGTGTCAGCTACATTCCCACAGTATACATTCAGAAAACTCTATTTAGACAATGAAGTGTTTGACTGGTAACATATCAGATTCAAGAGGAATTTGAGCCTGCATTCTCTGAGTATATTCTGAATCCCCCGTTATTTCATTATCTAAAACTGCAATGGTCATATTTCTTGCTTAGCCCTATTCAGGCCCTCTGCACAAACTGAATTTCATCCATTAAGCAGATTGAGGATGTTCCTACTATATTGTTAGTGTCATTGTCAGGAATGATTTATGTTTAAGAGAATGTGGGCAAATGCGCTTAGATTCATGTGTGGTGGTATTGTCCAGAAACTTGTTCTCATTGGTGGAAAAAATATATAATTTCATGTTAAATGAGTCTCCTATTATCTTCTACTTTAGCTTTATTAAGAGCTGATAATTACTCTGCTAGCCTTGCTCAGTATGTACTATTCCATCTCTTGTTATTAACTGCTGGAATTACTATCCCTGCAGTTTGGAAAGAGCTCAATATTCTCTCATTCGACAGATGGCTTACCAAAATCCGGGTAAGTCTTAACCATGAGGAAAAAAACCTCCAAAACATTAGCCCCAAGAACAATTCATACTACAGATATCAGAATATATGGCTATTTTTCGTATTATGCTGCAGCTAGCAATAGAAGAGAAAGTCAGGGTTTCTGTAATGCTTTTCTCCTTACACTCCCAAATGACATGGATCAAGCAGGATGTAAATAGGTCACCTCAGTGTGCTGCAGAGTCTTGGTACCACTTTTCCAAATTAGATGCCTCCTGCCATATTCTTTGGGAGATGTAGCTTCCAATTTACTTCCAAGCAAGTTGACATGAAATAAGACCTTTCAATTCTCATTCAGAAAATCTGACTTTACTCTGAACTTTTCAACGCCAGTGCAGCCTTACACCCATCCAGGCAACTCTTTAGGACTTGGAGCTCCATAATTTCTTTCGTCAGGCTGAGGCTTATAGGAAAAGGTAGTTGGCTTTCATTAACACAGAGGATAGCTGGAAAACATGAATGAACTTTTCAACACAAATCCGAAATAGAAACTGGAACATTCAAGACAGGTGGAAGCTGAAAACAACTGCTTTAATTTTAACTTGTGCTACTGAAATAATAGAGGAGAAGGGAGCAGTTGTGAAACAGTGGAAGAAAGCAGCACGTTATCAAATGAGAGGTGGTAAGTCATTAGCGCTTTCTGTAGGTGTGGGTAATTACTGCTTACAGAAAATTGAGGGGTTAGCTGAAGATCTGGGATTTTTATAACCAGTAGTTTGAAAAATTAATTATTCGTGAGAGTCAGATCCAAGTCATCTTGCTCAAAATAAGTAGTCTTCCCCGGAAAGTGCCACACTGACTTGAGCTTACCAGCTTGAGGACCAGGATGCTTATCATCGGGGTAAGAGTGGGTAAGAGTTCAAGATCTGGCCTTAGCTTGGGCCTAGATGGTCATTTTGTGGATTTCATCACTTTTAGCCCTGAGGCATACTGTTGTCTAAGACCAGGTTATAGGCCTGCTCAGCCACTACTAAAAATTGTCTCTATACCCTTGCTTTAGGGTGTTCATTTGTACCTACACACAAGAAGTGTTGGTGCAATGTGATTACAGATTTAGGGAGCTTTCCTATTTTTTATTCTCCTTCCTACTCCTTTTCCTCTCATGTTCTTCAAGCAGGCAGAGCTGAGAGGGGAGGACGAGGAGGGTGAGTCCCCATGTCCCCCAGGAGCAACTCGGGGAAGAGGACATTTCTTCTGCTGCTCCTGGTCTGTTGTGTCGTTCATTTCAGTCCCAGCAGCCC
>NW_009216168.1:0-7514 GCF_000690835.1 Fulmarus glacialis | reverse complement strand
CCAGGGTATTGCTCATTCACTCCTGCTTTCCTCCACATGCAATCCATATGTGAGAGACCCCAGTTACAAATTCTCAGCAGTCTTCTACTTGACTGTTATCACCTTAAACAAATTGCTCACTCCAGACCTTATCTTCCTTTCCTTCCTTTTTCAAATCAGAACTTCCATTGTGTTCAATGGGACCTTTGTTTGATTATGAAGAGAAGAGTTTAATTTGAAAAGGAAGATATATGTTATTGTTCTCTGATCGTGGCTATGGCATTCATTCTCAAATGTAGCACAGAAATTTCTTTCAGGAGTACTTGCTAGTTTGGACAAAATTATTATAATCAATAAAATTTCTTTCTTTTTGTCAAAAATGCTCGGTGCCAGCTATGCATGAGAATAAGAGAATACTACAACCCTTATGCTAAGATAAGATAAATACGATTAGCTGGATATTGAATGATTTGAAACCTGCAATAGCATTGCCTGATTTGGAGAAAGACAAGAAAATAAACGATGCAACTTTTTCTTAAATCTGCCTTTCAATAAGCTAAACCACTGTGCTGCTATGTAAATAAAGTATGGCTAGCCTGAAGCTGAGAAGTACAGCTAATTACATGATTTTCGAAGACAAGCCATGCTAATTTGTTCTAATGTTTGCATTTCCATTTTTATGAGTTTCTCTAGTTTCCACAAAGTTTATAATTCCGTTCTAAATCTAATGAAAAACATTTATGGTGATGCTTGTCTTGTAACAAACATAGAACTCCATGACCTTGTGATTTTAACTGTAGTTATTGTACAGGATGTCTTTAGTAAAAACGACACCTTAAGGCATAAGGAATACTTCATAAAGTAGCTCAACGACATCTGCATAACAGAACATTGATGGACTGACAGGACACACCACTCCTACATTAAAGGATGTGTGCTCATGTGAGTGTCTAGATACATAAAAAAGAGGAAAGCCAAGAGTTATTAAATAGGAATCATAGGATCATTAGGATGGAAAAGATCTTTAAGATCACCGAGTCCAGCCGTAAACCTAACACTGCCAAGTCCACCATTAAACTGTGTCCCTAAGTGGCACATCTACACGCCTTTTAAATACCTGCAGGGATGGTGACTCAACCACCTCCCTGGGCAGCCTGTCCAATGCTTGACAATCCTTTTAGTGAAGAAATTTTTCCTGCTATCCAATCTAAACCTCCCCTGGTGCAACTTGAGACCATTTTCTCTTGCCCTGTCACTTGTTACTTGGGAGGAAAGACCGACACCCACCTTGCTACAGCCTCCTTTCAGGTAGTTGTAGAGAGCAATAAGGTCTCCCCTGAGCCTCCTTTTCTCCACACTAAACAATAGGCAGGTCCACTACCCTTTAAATGTATAAGTACAGATTTGCACTGATTTGTCTTCCTTGTTCCTCCAAAATGATCAAAAATATGCTTTACCCTCGGGGTTACTAAATTAAAATTCAAGTGCAGGAACACAAATCATGTAGATATAAACTCTCAGGCTTGTCTGCATTACAAAGATTACTGTGCCTGACAGTGAGCCTGAACTGGTTGGCAAAATAATACCTACTGGTTTGTAAGTGTAAGTTGAATGCCCCTTGAGATTCAGTCGACCACTAGCTGCCAGGTTCTAGGGTAAAGAAGGGTCACACCTGAATGGTAGCACTGAATAATGAGAAGCCCATCAAACAGTCTGGGATAGTAGAGAACAATATGCTGATATCAAGAAATAGTATCTTAATCTTTGAGGGATGCTACTTGTTTGCTAACTGGAGGTAAAGCATTTTAGAAAAAATAAAACTAATAAGCCCAAAAAGATCAAGGAGAGCTGAGGGACAAACATGACCATCAAAGAAAGAATCAGTACTTTATTTCATTGATAGCTCTTCTTTCAATTCTTTTGATTAGCTCGGACACAGCTTTTATTATTTTATGTGTCACCTGTTATCCCTGGAAAAAAGAAAAGTGTCAGTCATAAAGTTAAGAAGTGAAACTTAGTAATGTAGTATTTTTCCTTTGCATAAAAAAGATGGTAATGAAAGCAGAAAACTAACCATTTCTCTTGGTGGTTATAACTGCTCCAGAATATGGTAAGTGAATTGAATATTATATTGTGCATATTTAGCCTTTAACCTGATCTTTTTCATCAGGAGGCACAGAACATTTATGTATCCAAAGCTGTACGCTTGAATAATTATTTAATAGGCATAAACAATGGTTCAGCCAAGTGGTAATTATCTGTAGAACAAATTATTTTTAGGAGACTGGATGTTTGCTATACTAAATTGTTAAATGTCTTCAATTATGTTTACGATAAGTTTTAATGGAAATAAATTTTTATGGGATTTTTTTACAGATCTAACTTTGCCTGACATTGTTAATGTGACTTTTGGACTCATCATTCATTTTTCTGGCTTTCAGAAATGTTCCTTATCTTATGTTTGCTGTTTCCCCATGCTTATACCTGCACACACACACATCATTTGGGTCCTTTAATTATCTGCCTCTTTGCAGTCACAAGGCAAAATATACAGACAAAGCAAATTATATGAGGAAAAACATATTCAATCCTTCATTTTCCTCCTCCGTTCCTGAAGACGTTACTACAGAGCAAGCCCCTTGTGGACAAGAGACACCAAAAATAAAGGGAGAAAGGAAAAATTCTTCAGTGCATACAGATCTGTTTGGTTCCATCTAGGTCAGTGGAGGCACTGCAGATTTACATCAACATTCAAAAGCGTCCGGTCTGGGGATGCTGCAATGTCAGTCATTAAGGTATGCTTGCAAATTACTAGCTTGAACAGGTTACAGATTAAATAATAATAATAATGTAGATTTGTACCTTGTCCCTCCTCATTAGACACACCTGTCAATATCCATAAATAGTTGTAGCAAGTGATACTTTTTATGAACTATTAACAAATAAATATTTGGTAAGAACCCTGAGTAGGTGGCCTGCCTAACAGGACACCATTAAAGACAATCTCCATTAAGGACAATCTCTGATAATAGATAACGCAAACTGCTCCATTCTCTCTTTAATGTAAATGTTATAGTGACACAGGATCGAAGTTAGACATTTATGTGGTAAGAAAACACCATTTCTCTTTGAGTACTCCATTTATGGATTGGTTTCTAAGAGCTCTAAAACCCTCAGGTATATGCGGTTCACCTTGGAATTTAGGCTACATACATTCTTTTTTTGGGATCATGTCATTCTGCTGGAAAGAGTTCTATCAACTGGGCAACTGGGTTATCACTAACTTTTTACTACAGCTCCCACACCAGGCACTACCATCCCCTCTGATCCATAGATGATTGATTGTGTGAGTGCTTCTTAAACCACTCCAACTAAAATAAACCAGACTAAATTTAGCAGTTTAAAGACCAGCCTTTCTCACTTTGTAAAGATGCACAGAGTTCATTCTCTGGTCCAGGAGAAAAGCAGCAGGGCATGACATGATATGACTAGACACCTTTTCATTCAAAACAGAGTGGCTTCTTCCAGAGTGCCTGCAGAAGAGTCCCTGGCCCATGTACTGCTCCCTGAATCCTAAGTGAGTGTTGTCCATGATGGTCTGATGTCTGGCCAAAACCATGCTAGAGAGAATGCTAGCAATTAAGCAGCACAGACAGTCCCAGGACAGTGCTTAGACCTGAGTCCTGGCCCTATTTAATTTACTAACGTAGAGGTAAGCATTGACAAGCATCCCACAAACAAGGTAACTGAAGCTGAGAGCCAGTGCCAGTGCCAGGACTAGGCTGGAGGCAGGTGGGATGGGTGGAGCAGAAAGTTCCTGCTTTATTACAGAACGCTCTTCTCCCTCATCTGGAATCAAACCCCAGATCCTCACGTCTTCCCATTTCCCTTTTACTGCCGAGCACGCAGAGGATGGCAGCCTGCTGCTGCTTCACAGTTAGCTCAAGCAAGACAAACCACTGTACCTACAAATGCCAGTCCCGCTGAAAATCAATCCAGATAGATGCTAATAAGATTCCATATAAAGAAAACTCTTTGTTTTCAGCTCAATTATTTGGAGATTTAGGAAAGAATACAACCTTGCTGCATTTAAAAAAAAAAAAAAAAAAGATAACTGGAAACAAAGGGAAAAAAAGAACCATTGTGTTTCCACAATCAAGCACGCAAAATAGGGAAAATGTCTGAATTAAAGCTGCCTGTGTGATTTTATTCATTATGTTTAATAATAGGAATACCAAGAAATATTTCTGATTTCATTACTTACAGTGTTCCCGGGATGTAAAAGGACATGCATGTAATAGTATTCCTTCACTGGGGGCACCACCTAACTTGAATAGAAATGCAAAGCATTAGTGTGGCAGCTTAAAGCATACATGTACATTAAAGTGCGTGCAGGAAGGTGTCATGTTGTCCTCATCCTTAGCACATCAATGGTATGTTTGGTTTGGACACTTGAAACTTGTTTTTGGAAGTAGCTAAGACTTATCTTTTAAAGAAGTTGGTATGCGTGAATTTTATGTCCGTTATTTCCTACTTTCAAAATGTAGGAGTTAAACCCTGAAGTCATCTTAAGGGAAAATGTACAAATGCCACTGTTACTATTTATCAATGAAAATAATAAAGTGGCTAAGAAAATTCTGTTACTTCATGTTTTGATATAAGCAATAGATAAATATTGTTATCAGCTAAAGCCCTAATTGAGGTCAGACCTTATATGGATCACAAGGAAGGACCACTCATCTTCATGTCCTCCAGTCAAAGGTTAGTTATTGCTGTGCTTTGTACACTAGCTGCTTTTTGTTCCAGGTACAACTGATATAGTTATGGCAAGGCCTACATTTTTCTCAATTCCAGCCACCTTGGTGAGCAGTATGTTTTTAGCAGCATATTTTAAAGCATTTTCTTGCTTTATGGATAATTTATTACGTAGCTTTGTACTCTATTTATATTTCCTACGAATTTCTTGTAGAGAAATAAACATTTCTGTTTATTCTCTCCATCTCTCTGAGTGATCCTAGCTCATAAATTAAAAGTCCTGCCAGGCATAAATTGCTTCACTTCCTCCAGCAAAATACTACAGGACACTCTCTGAAGAAAATGTAAATTACTTACATTATTCTAATTTCATCACTCTTTATACTTGGGTTAATACAATGTTATGTTTAATTAATGAACTTCTTAAAGAACGCTATCAGACTATTAAAGGGCATAAACTATTTATAAGGAAAAAGAGAAATTAAGATTATTGTTTTCAGCATAAACATTCCCAACTGTCAGGCTTTGTATTTGGAAACACATCACTCAGAAGGCACCAAATTTGGAGGTAAAACAAGTAAAAAACTTTCTTCTCAAACTCTTGGCTATTCCAGTCAGGTGTCAAGTACAAGCTGCCTTCTTTGATTACATTGATCATTACGGGGATGATGAATTGGGTAAAGCAAACCAAGAACAGTACAAAACAACTTTCTGTTCTGTCAGGCTGTTTCTTGTTTTTAATTGCAATGATATTTAGTTGAGATCATTGCCCAGAAAGTATCAAATATTGTTGGAGATGTAGCCTAGAGCTGACTAAAACCTATCTTCAATGTCAATAAAAAGATTAATGCCACAAAGGCAGTGCACTGTATGCCTTCAAACAAAACTCCACTATTATTCCTATTGTCCCCAAAGATTTATCCTAAGAAAATGTTCTAAACCATAACTTAAGAGTACTGGTTTTACACAGTACTTCCCACATCTGTAAGATGAGATCTATTTAGCAATTCAGCCCATCTTGGCCAACGTGAAACTCCATCATACTCTGCAGAGTGTTTTTAGCATGTGCCTTGCCCCACATCCTTGCCTGAAGCAAATTTGGAGGCCCAAATCCTCACTTCAAACAAGCTCATAGAAATCTTATAACTGGTTTTGGTGAGACCTTGGCAAATTCTCTGAGCGATCTCTCAAAGTAATGTTATTTTAATTTATTTTCATTTAGTATAATTTTCATGTTTTTCCCTTTATATGTCTAAGCTACCTGGCAAGACAGTTCAGGTTACTGTGTTACAGTGTGTTATTTGTTGATATGCTACTTTTACAAGTTATAATTATGTCTATCTGCAGCCTGGAAGCTATTTAAAACAAAACCTAATTATTGAACACTCCTAATCATTGCAGTTGGATGGCCATAAGGTATAAACTTTCCTTTGGGTTAGAACCTGAACTCACAAATGTCCTGTTGTATTGGGTTTATGTGACAAGGTTTTTGTAGGGGTAGGGTGGGGCTGCAGGGGTGGCATCTGTAAGAAGACACCAGGAGCTGCCACCATGCTGGACACAGCCGGTTCCGGTCGGCTCTGAAACAGACCCACCACTGGCCAAAGCTGAGCCTATCAGTGATGCTGGTGGCACATCTGTGATAGCGTATTTAAGAAAGGGTAAAAAAACACTGTGCAGCAAACTGTGAGAGAAATAGTCCTGCAGATACCAAGGTCAGATAAGAAGGAGGAGGAGGAGGTGCTCCAGGCGCCAGAGCAGAGATTCCCCTGCAGACCATGGTGGAAACTGTGGTGATGCAAGTTGTCCCACTGCAGCCAATGGAGGACCAGGCTAGAGCAGATACCCACCGTGCAGCCTGTGGAGGAGTCCACACTGCAGCAAGTGGACATGTCTTGAAGGAAGCTGCAGCCCATGGACAGCCCGCCGTGGAGCAGGCTCCTGGCAGGAGCTGCGGCCCATGGACAGAAGCCCACGCAGGAGCACATTTTCTGGCAGGACCTGTGACTCAGCACCCACGCTGGAGCAGTCCATTCCTGAAGGACTGTACCCCATGCAAAGGACCCATGCTGGAGCAGGGGAAGAGCACGAGGAGGAAGGAATGGTAGAGACAAGTGTTATGGACTGACTGCAACCCCCATTTCCCATCCCCCTGTGCCTACTCTATTATTAATTGGCAATAAATTAAATTAATCTTCCCCAAGATGAGTCTGTTTTGCACATGACGGTAATTGGTGAGTGATCCCTCTGTTCTTATCTCGACCCACGACCTTTTCATGTTATTTTCTCACCCTGTCCTGCGGAAGAGAGGGAGTGAGGGAGCAGCTGGGTGGCAGCCAGCCAAGGTTAATCCACCACACCTGTCTTTTTGGAATCATCTTTTTCTTGGTAATTTCCATAGGATATATGGAAGTAGTCTCTAAAGCCTGAGGTTTTCAATCATCCCTGAAAAAATATGCTGGAGTTTCTTAACTGATCCTTAACTGATCTTTAATTGATCTACAGCCATCTTCACTGCTCACTTGCCCCAAAACACTTAGTCATTCTCCAAATCTAGACAGATATATTGTCTCAGAAACAGTTTTGTTTCCATAAGCAAGAAAGTGGCATGGTGATAAGGAGGAGTAACAGGCCAGCAATGACACCAGCAGTCAAGACTCCACATACTTAAGTGTTTGTGGTGGTACATGATAAAATTTGATAGTATTGCACCTGGCTCAGAGGCAGAAATCTGTTGCCAAACACAACAGAGGTGGTTGTTATTATTATTATTATTATTA
>NW_009216167.1:0-18609 GCF_000690835.1 Fulmarus glacialis | reverse complement strand
CCAACCCAAACTATTCTATGATTTTATGTGTTCATATTATGCTGGCTTCAGCAAGACCTCTGCAGAAATTCAGTTCAGCGTAACAATGCTTGTTTTGCCAAAAGACTTATACACCTGGCTGGGTAATCACTGATTTACATTTTTTTTTTTTTTTTCAGAAGAATTCTGAAGATTGTAACATAAGTCACAGTAAATTGCCAAATCTTCTTAAGGGTGGAGTGGGGGGGGCAGAAGGGAGAGGAAGCAACAAATGTGCCGAGGAGTATTTATAAAAAAATTTAACTGTCACATACTTTTTCGTAACATAAACGGCAAAGATTAAAAGCCTTCAACTATTTACAGTTAGGAAAAAGATTTAAAGAAAGGAAATAAGAGATTTCCAATTAGTAGAAGCAAGGGATAAAGTTTCAGGCAAGCAGTTCTACATTTTTAAAGATAAAAGCTTTTGGAGGAACACAAATTAAAGCTCATCTTCAAGAAAGAACTTCTATAAAAGGCAACTTTTAAGACAATCTGAAAAGTCCTCATGCATCAATCCAAGCAATAACTTCGTAACAATAGATGACTACAGTTCGTGTTTTTCTCATTTTAAGTTTATATCCATTCCAATACCTTGCTAGAATCTCAACATTATAGTAATTTTTTTTTTTTTTTTTAAAATCACTGCACCAGGCTTGCTACTAATCCACTTCTCATTATATTCTAACCCCTTGCAAAATCAGTTATAACAGAGTACTCCAAAATATTATTACATACACCTGATACTAAGTGTTAGGCATTTAGGAAAAAGAGCTTCTAAATAAGGCACTTTTTCAGGTGAAAGAAATGCATGCAATTGCACTCTTTCAGTATTAGAAAGTTGAAATCTCAGTTCAGTAGTAAGAGGCACCTTTAACTTTAAAAAAGTTCATCTTCTACAAAGACACTGAAGTTCACAGTATTTGATCAATGAAAATTTCTACTAGAAACAACCAGTCTGTTACAAGCTGCATCTCTGCATAAGGAATTTTTGAGACCCTTCTGTGTACACAGGTAACATTATTTAAAGCTGTGCAATCAAATGAGAATGTTCTTAACTTTTCTAATTTTTGTTGCCAGGTTTCATCAATCAAGTCTACCATTGAAGCTACTGAAAGCAGGTCACTTTTTAAAAGTCAATTGTTAAATAAATACCCAGATACATAGTGCTAACTTTCTGCATTTTGGGAATTGATACTTTTACATTTTCATAAAACAATTCAGTGCCATCAGTGAAACAAAAATCCAGTAGGCAATCTTGCATATATATATACCCAGAGTCCATAGTCAGATGGCAGAAGTGATCAACTGACACAGGTGAAAATGTATCTTGGTAATAACTCTCAAACTTGAATTAAGCTGTATAGCTCCCAAGACTGACTCTCCTCCAGTCCTGCACGGTATCAAATTTTTTACCATTAGATTTCAGATGTATTACCCACATACTTACATTGATATTGAGCAGCTGTGTTCTAAGTACACAGGACTGAGTATTTACCTCCTAGCATGAGTACTTGGGTACCATCAAGTCCCTTCCTCACTGAACAAATCTGACTATACCATATATCCTAATTTCCTCCTAACTAATAATCCACAAAAAACAGCAGAATCACACACCAAAAAAAAAAAAAAAAGAAAAAACCCACAGAGGTACATGTTAATACCATGTCTCTGCTGTCAGGGGCCCACAAAAACCCCCACAAAACCAAAAGCATTCACAGAACATTTAAATGTGTAAGTTGCAAATTTAGACAACAGCAAGGCAAGAAATGTAGTTAAATATCTGACACTGGAGCAAGGTGAGATAGGAAGAGCAGAGAACCCTCAACAGAGGCTACAAAGCAGAAATAATTGCCAACATAACTGGCAGACATCATGGCCAAGCCCAACTCTAAACTTGAACACATACTTCAGACTGCCAGAGATTAAGTCTGCATTTAAGAACTGGTTTTGGTCAGACACTTCCTTAGAGCTCCTCCTCTTTTTAAGAGAAGCCTCATTTATAGGTGGAGACAAAACCAAGGGGGCGGGGGGGGAGGGCAAAATATGTACCAGCCGTATAGAAGGAGGTGAGTAGGACAACATCCCTACCCAAACATGAGAATTATAATTCTGCCACCACATAACAGATATTATTTTGAGAGGAGCTTGAAGCTGTCTACAAAGCAAGTAGATTCTCATTACTTTAAAAGAGCAGAGCAACACCTAGAAGGCCCTGCATTTGTGTATCTGTTAATATCAAGCGTGGGTCCAAGAACAGTTACAGCGGCAGAAGAAGATCGCACAAAATTGCAGAATGCTCTGAAGAAAAAATCCCCTGAGGCCAGATCATGTGCATCTCTGCTGAATTTGAAAGACAGCACTGGCACCAGGTAGAGTTTGTGGTACCTTAATAGAATTCCAAGAAAACAGAATATATTGATTATGACCCTGAGTAAATGATTTTTTTTTTTTTTTTAAAAAATCTGAAGCTGTCATTGGATGCATGGTAATATGAAGGTCCCTGCTTTTTGAGATGAACATTTTTCAGTCAAAATACTGGTGAAGATCTTGGGGAGTACAATCAGATCTCTGAATCTACAACCATGTTTAATAAAAAAGAGGGTAGATTTAGATTAGGTATAAGGAAGAAATTCTTCACTATGAGGGTGGTAAGGCAGTGGAACAGGTTGCCCAGAGAAGTTGTGGATGCCCCATCTCTGGAAGTGTTCAAGGCCAGGGTAGATGGGGCTTTGAACAACCTGGTCTAGTGGAAGGTGTCCCTGCCCATGGCAGGGGGGGGGGTCGAACTAGATGATCTTTAAGGTCCCTTCCAATCCAAACAATTGTATGATTCTATGATTCTATGAAGAACAAAGCATATGCTTTTTAACAAGATTTTTTGATAACAATGTGAAGATACATGCCCCACAGATCAAGAGCTCTGGTGTTGATACATCAGAGGGTCATGCTGCCATCCAGAGGGACCTCAACAGACTGGAGAAATGGGCAGGCAGGAATCTCATGCAGTTCCCTTTTTTGAACTACAAAGTCCTCCTCCTGGGGAGGAATAATCCCATGAACCAGTATATGCTGGGGGCTGATGGGCTGGAAAGCAGCTTTGCAGAAGAAGACCCAGGGGTCCTGGTGGATACCAATCTGAACATGAGCCAGCAATGTGCTCATGCCGCAAAGAAAGTGAATGGTATCCTGGGTTGCATTAGGAGGAATGTTGTCAGTATGTTGATGGAGGTGATCCTTCCCCTCTATTCAGCACCGGTAAGATCACACCTGGATTACTGTGTCTAGTTCTGGGCTCCTCAGTAAAACAGAGACATGAAGCTACTGGAAAGAGTACAGAGAAGGACCACTAAGATTGTTAACAGTGAAGAATCTCTCATTTGAGAAAAGGCTGAGGGAGATGGGATTGTTCAGGCTGAAGGGGAAGTGTAAAGAGGATGGAGTCAGGTTCTTTTCAGCAGTGGACCAAACAAACACAGGAGGTTCCATTTGAACATCAGGAAATGCTTTTTTACTGTGAGGGTGACCAAGCACTGGCACAGGTTGCCCAGAGAGGTTGTGAAATCTCCATCCTTGGAGATACTCAAAAGCTGTCCAGACACAGTCCTGGGCAACTGGCTCTAGGTGGTCCTGCTTGAGCAGGGGGGTTGGATGATATCACCTCCCGAGGTCCGCTGCAACCTCAATCCTGTGATTCTGTAAGAGCAGCAAACAAGTTTCCTTCTTGAAGGATGCAGTCTATAGGCTGAAGGCTACAGTCATTATCCTGAGCTTGAAGTTTTTAAACTAAAAAAATTCAGTTGCTGAAGACAGAACTGGACATTACTTTTTTTTTTAAATAATAATAAGCAAGTACTGTTAAGTCCCCTCCAACAACAGATTCAATGGCCTGTTCAATGGCCAATGAAAGAGCATAAGCAAGCATCTTCTGTGGAGTCTGATCATTATGAAAGGCGTCCCTAAAACTATTGATCAGTTTCTAAAGTCATAGTACCGTAATAATGGACCAGAACTGCAAAGATTGACAGAGAAGGTGACAGGCAGGAAGAACTAATTCCCGAACACACTTTCTCTAGCACTATCTGAGGCCCAGATGATTATGGTAACTGAAATTCTGCTTGTTCTTCTCAAAAGAATAAGGCTACGTAGGGATTAACATTTTCATGGTATTCAGTCTCTCTCCTGCTGCCCACCTAAATGCATTTGGGCTACCTAGACTTTGGACAAAAAACACCATTTACCAGTGAACAGGTAGCAGAATGCTGGAACAGAAATTTATTCGGAGTCTGGGCTAGGCCCTATGAATTTCTCTATTTGCAAAGAACATGGTGCTAACTTTAAAAGACCACAAGCAGGAATTAGAAATGTCTCATTGAAGCAGAGTGTTCTGGTATACCCAAGAGGCAGCAACTCTGTTGGATTCTTTAGGGAAACCTGCAAGTTGCAAAGTATCTATTTAAGTGCAAATTACTGTTGGTGACTACTAGAGGCCTGCTTCCTAAACACCACAGTAGATTGTATAGGAAGAACCAGAAAAACCCAACATTTAGAGATCAACAACCAAAAGGTATATATAACAAATTACATGTGAAAATGATGTGAAAAAGGTACAGAAATATTATTATCTTACAATGGGGCAACTACAAAAGCATCAAATGAAAGCATTAACTGCTTCATGGGTTTTTTAAGATAACACTTAAGTAATTCATTCTTGTGTGATGCCATGGATGCGAGAAGTAAGTTAGAAACAATCTGTTTAAGGCTATTGAACACAAAGATACTAACTGTGGCTCATGAAGTCTTTGAGGGCCAAGACATGCTGAGAAAGGACATGCTGAGAAAGAATATTGGAGAAGTATCACTGTTCTTACTTTCTTCCCTAAGCATCTGGCAGTAGCTCCTGCTACAGACAGGACATTGCGTAGAAGTTCTTACCATGACAAACTCCTAGCCCAGTTCCAATCCTTTATATCATAAAATTTTAACATAACCCATTATGGTATCAAACTTACATTAGAAAGCAATGTCTCCTAAAAACCCAAGCATCAAGTCATCAGGATACAATGGAACTTCTGATAAGTTTAAAAGGTACTTGAAAAATCAGCACCCATATTTAGTGCAACACTTAATTTTAATAGTTAAGCTTAAAACCACTATGTCCCACTCATTTACTCTTCAAGCTGTTCTCTCCAGATTTAAATCTCAGCAATATTACTTGCACAACAAATTTTGAAGTTTATCGAGGACATTTGGCACTTCTTATAAAAAGTAAAGTTACCGTTGAAAAAGATCCTTCACCCAGAATTTTCCCAAATTTGAAGTCATCAGGTCGTTTCTTTCGAGGCTGTGGAGGCTGCTGTCCTGTATGTTGCTGCAAGGAGTTTGAACTAGATCTTGATTCAGCTGCAGTGCCCTCCATGTTAGATCCCTGTCTGCTGCCACAGGTGGAAATGACAGATGGAGTGCTGGAATCTGCTTGGTTCCTCACCATTGATGGGGATGAACAGGAGCATAACACCACGCTAGACTGGATTGGAACAGCATCATACTGAAAAGAGAAATGAAACTTATTCCCATACCTTCAAATAATTATCACACATCTGCACTTTATTTCCATTCAAGCATCATATAACGTCCTATTTGAAAGGGTTATCATTAAAATGTCTTTAGGAGGGAATATTAGTGTTTATTTTGGACATGGCAGCTCTTATTTGTTAAACAACTTTGTTTAGGTTATGTTGTTCACATACATCTAGCCAGAAGTCAAAAATCTGAATGCTTTAATTCAAGAACACTTTTTTTCAAACTCAAAAAAATGCTCCCTAGCACCAAGGTATCAAATTTCATGGTATATTCTCCTATGAATAACATGATCTTTAAACTTTATTTTGTGCTTAGAGACAGAGCCATCTGTCCAATCTTACAAAAGTTTTCCAGAAACTGAAAGAATTATCTAGTTATGCAATGAACACCTGTATTCACGAGTAACATTAGTTTAGAGATCCAAGTTACAATGAACTGTAAATGAACAAGTAAAGCATGAAAATTTTAATGGAGACAAAGCATACATTCCTACATTTTTACCTGGAATCTCACTTTCTCCAATAGTATTTCTCTTTAATACACACAGGGGAAGGACAGGAAGAAAAGAGAGAACAAATAAAACTTATAAAAGGCAGATCAGCTGGAGGGTTTAATAATCAGCAGTATTAATACTTTTTTTGAAGAATGATCTGGTCCATGACCTTTTAAAACAAGGGAGATTACACTACTGAAATTGTACATATGGTCACATAAAGACATCCCAATTCCAAAACAAAGAACCAGATATAACCCAGAAAACAGCAAGTACGAGAAGATACACTCCAAATACTGATTCTTGTAATACACAAAGCAAATAATTTGGTACCCTTTTATCACCCTTTATTTACCCTTTTCCAAGTAAGACCAAGGAAACTTGTCAAGCTGCTTTCCCTCCCTGCTGGTAATATACCTCCATTAGTCTGTCAGGTGTCTGCTTCAAAAGTTTTACTTGAAACTGGCCAGAAAACGCAGACGATAGGAGAGCTCTGCTGAACTACTACTGACAATAAAAACTGAAATGGTATGCAAACAGAGGGAATATTTAAGAAAATTAACACCATGTCTGAACACTATTTTTTAATCTCAGTATTCTAACATACGTCCAGCAGAAAGAAACTATGACTTAATGAAAATCTCCTAACCTCAAAACAGATGTATTCTACAACCCTGACCTAGTCTGTAAGATACCTCATGTTGATACTGAAATAAACCTTACTTGTCACAAAAAGAATTTATCTCATTAATTTCAATTTGATTCAGAACAATTTTCTGCATATCTATCAGAAACCACTTTAGAAGGGAGTGGACTTGCATTCAATCATGCATATGGGCTTAAAGCACCTAGCTCCCAAATTAGCAATTACTCACTTGGCTGTGCTCTATGAAGTCAGGAAAAGCAGCCCTTCTTTACTGCTAAACTTCTTTCAAACGTAAGATACAATTCAGAAATAAGCTTTACTTACACATTTAGTGGCATTACAGAACAACGAGACACAAACATATTTCTAAGCATGCAAACATATACTTTCTAAATTGAGACAAAGGTAACAAGGTCAAAAAGAGTACAGCTAAAACTCTCAATTTCCTCCACTCTCCATAATTGATATATAAATATCAATTCCTGCAAGATTGAAAATTAACTATTATTAAGCAACTATTCTAAACAATATCTTCCAAGAGGCATAAGGGAAGACTCCCTTTCCAATCTGAGTGGACACTACTTGCTCCAGGATCTCTATTGCTCCTTAGGGCTTTTTCCAAGAACTATGACTACACCGATAGGGCAGCAGATCAAGAACAGATAACAGCTTCTTTTATTAGACCTTTGTCTGAGCTTTGTGATACAGCAGAGACTGATGAGGAACCTGCCTATAATGATAGCTATTTGCTACATTTTGCATAGCTTTTGTGAGGACAAAAGGGGGGGGAGGCTGGGGGAAGACTTGGAGATAGATGGGAGAATTTTGCTTTTTGGAAAGTTCACTAACTCCCCCAGAGAGCAGTATATGCCCCTACTCAGAATCAGTTATGCAGCATTCTTCCCTTTGAAGAGAAGAAAGTATATTGATGCTATTATTACGAAAAGAGCACATGCACATTAAAGTATGTGTGCTATTGGTCACAGTTCCTTTTATGCCTTCTATGCAGATATTTTAGCTGACATGTTCCCCAGATTAGTTATTGCCCCCAACATTCTCACAGCCCAGCTGAATCACCTTTCCTTCAGATACTCAAACAGCAGCCTGTATAAAGATACACAGTAGGCAGAATTAAAAACAGATTGCACTCCTTCCTATCAAGAGTGCAGCAAGGCTGACACAAGTATGACTGCTCAACAACTGAAGTGATGCCAATATAAGAAACATCCCATTAATTGAAACATAGTAAATAAACACATGCACACAGACTAAATATTAGGATTTGAACAACGAACTGGCTCCAGTCAGGCTATTCTAGAGCAACTAAGGTTTACAGGTAAATAAAGCAGCAGCATTGGGGGGGATCTGATTAGATTCTGCAGCTAGCAAGATCACCTTGAAAAAACAAACAAACAAGAAAAAAACCCACCACAAAAGCACCACAGAGCACTGAGAGAAAGGGGGAAAAAGGTGTCGGATGCAGTATATTTCCTTGCACAGCATCTGAAACTAAGTCACAATGAATATCAAGTATAGAAAAGTCCTAAGGGAAGAAGAGACAGGAGTAAAGGACTTTGTAGGAAGAGAAGGTTATTTCCAGCCAAGGTATAACGTTAATTAGTCCCCTGACTTTCTCAAAGGAAAGTCAAGATTAAGAACAAGAAGAACAGAGGAAGATGCAGTAGATTTCAAGTATCAGTTACCTAAGAAATAACAGAACTATGCAACTAGGTATGTTGCACCTGAACTTTTATAGAAAAGGTCACTCCTACACTTGTCTTTCCACACTCCACATATTCTTGTTTAGTATTTTGTGTCCTCTATTATTTACCTTCTCAGCTTTATTTTGAAAGATTCCAAAAAACAAGTCTGCAGAGACTACACATGTTTCTACATGTATGTCTTCACACATGCCAGAGACGGAATATGGGTTAGCTCATCCGGTCCAACTTTGTATAGCCACTCTTTTGCAAAAATCAGATTTAAGATTCTGCTTCTGCTAAATACAGACTTTTTTAGTGACATATGAAGTCAAACACTGAAGAATTTAAAAGCCTTCTAAACTGTGTCTGCAGTTCTCAGAAGTTTGAGGATGCTCTCCTTCCAGCAATTATCAACATTTCTCAACCGGCAAGCCAGTGAAAGCACAGACACTCAGAGTGACAACAGACTTACCTATTGCATGTCATGGATCACCGTGGGCCACACTGATAACCACTGATCTAATAATTCTATCTCTGCTTTTACAAACTAGTCTCTAACACTGCCTACTTTCCCAAGCTCTTAAGGGTGCTGTTTCTAATTTACTTCCATATAGAAATTGTTTCCTTCTTAGTGCAACATACTGTGCGGTTGAAAACCTAATAAGGAAGAAAATAAGAAATCTGCTGAAGGTAAGTGGAATTGTAGATCAAAAGACATATAAAAATCTTCATTACCTGATTTTCACTAAATCACTAGAAACAGGCTTCCTATTATTTACATGCCATGTGAAGTAAGTCCTTATATTGTTCTTTTCCCCTCTTGCCTGCAAACAGTAGAAATAAACTTTAAAAGAAGAAAACTTGAACCAATGCAAAAAGCCCACTAGATATCACTACATGTTTTCTTTTATACTTTCCTTGCTCCCCTTTGTATGAAAAGCAAGTCACAGGCAAAGGCCCCAGCTATCTAAAAGAACCTATACCTTTTGGAATCCTTTTTGCAATTCAGCATTTTGACAACAGCACTACCACTAAAACTTTTAATATATCTAAGCACATAGTATGCATCAAACAAATACCATACTACTCTAAAGCAAGTACAACCGCAACAACTGCATCTCCACTAGCTTTTTCCCACCGCAAAATCTGCAACACTGCTTTGCTGATAAAGTTCTATCAACACTAACAGCAGCAAAAAATACTTCTAGAGACTGGGCCTTCTAAAGCTTCCAGCATCTTTTACTTCTATCCTAACTGACATGATACTGAACTGAAGATGACGGAGAGTATCTTTGCTACCACTGAAACTCTACTAGCAAAATCTCATTTTTGTTACAAAGAAAGTCAGTGTAAATAGGGTTCTAACCTATCACTTGTCTGATAACACTGAGTCTAACTGCTGATTGTATTACTGAATCTCTACCTGCATTAAGACATAGGGCAGACGTGATCAGAAAAGCTCTTCCATCCACCTACCTATAAAGCCAATTTTTTTGGAAGCAGACCTTGCTAACAGAAAGTATTATTTACACAAAGCAACATGAGCTCTACATCTTAACTGGTACATTTGTTTTGATTATAAACAACGCTGATGAGTCTGTATAAGCTAGAACATCGGCACAACCCTCTTATGAATGTTTTTTATGGTAAAGTGTATTACAGGTCTATTATATGAAATAATGCAGATAGACATCCATAAAATACTTGACTTGGCATTACATAACGTCTGAAATACAGAATATTGTTGAGGAAAATGAATATAGGACATATTCTAAGTAAAACTGGTTAAATTCTTAAACAACTTATAATTAATAGTCATCCCCAAACAAGGATCTTTTCCAGTTCACACCTGGATTGACTCTCAAACCAAAAAGGTTGAAAGAAAAAAGAATAATAAATTTAAAGACTGACACCCCCCACCCTCCATTTGGCAAAAAAAGTGTATCTCTTACTTAAAGCAATCTACAGCTTTTGGTAAATTACACAAACAGTGAGACCTTACTTTTCTCTCTACCAAAACATTACTACAAATTAAAATATGGTCCAAGAACTTAGGCATAATGGTGGGAAACAAGTGGACAAAGAACTTAAGCTAGTCCATACCTAAATATACAGAACTAGAAAGCATCAACTAGGAGAAGCAAAGTCTCACCACCACTAGTACTGTGCAAACATTAAGGAGAAAAATCAAAACAAACCAGTTTCAGAAGAAAACCAAGACACTGAACCCCTGGAAAAATATCTAATCATCTGACTAGATTAAGCTCCTGAAATCTGTGTTTATTAAAGAAATCTGACTGTTTTAGCCTTGTGGTATCAGAGAATACAGAATTCTAAAAATTAGGATCACCTGCAATTCAACACACATCTTACTGGATATAAGAATGACTGAGTGGTGTATGTCATAACTGTTAGACTGAATTATAAGAAGTTCACAGACTATTATGAAGATAAACATGTATGCCCTGCCTCAGCAAAGTTCGCTTAAGAAATGATAGGATTCAGAAAGCAACATAGCAGCACTCTACGATACCTATGAATTAATCTTCTCACTTGCAAATGGAATGTGAAAGGCTTTCAAAACAGATACTACGTGATACAGTATAAGATACCCTTCCCGGCTGTCATAGAATCCAATCACAGCTTTTACATCTCTGCCAAACATAGCCCTTTGACACACGATGATCTTCCAAAATCTACGAACCTAAGATTCAACGTCCAAATTAATACACTTGTCTTCAAGTAAAAATATGGAACCCATCTATTTATCTGTGCAATTAAGGAGGAATAAAGGCCTTTATTGCACACTGAGAGAAGGTAATTGCTTTCATTGGGCAAGTGTTTTGTAGTTTTAGAGATAAAGCTGACTTACTACTATTTATCAATACTGAGATTCTGCTAAAGACAGTTTAAGTTAGATATGCTTGGCCTAAGAGGTTTTGTAAATTATTTTGATATTGTCATACAAGCCAAAAATTCTGAAATTGAAATTTATTTTGTATTGCTTATAATTTAAACATTGACAACCTGGGGTCTCCTAAGGACTTATCTGCAAAATGCAAAGGGAAAAAATGAACAGCTAGGCAGTTACATTTCATATTCTTTTCATGGCACACTGGTGTTTCAGGGGGTTGACAAAGATGCAGCAACTGTATCTGACACACATCTTGTATCTGAAAAAGAGCATAAGAAGGGGCAACTAACAGATATTATGCACAGCTTTCCTACTGGCCTCCTCTCCCCTCATATCCCACAATGAAAATGTTTACTTTTTCCAGGTTTTCCAATACTTATTTGTGACAGCCTCCACTTCAAAGGCTAGAGTGCAACACACCTAGAAGTTCCAGCATATTCCAAAAGAAAAAAGCAACTCATCAGGTCAAATACTAAAATGAGCCTGAATATATGTCCTCAAACTATTCCTCACAGTACCTAAAAAGAGAATGCAGTCAAAAGCAGGGTAGTCCAGCTACAAGAAATGTAAGTTAAGATACAAAGAAACACCAATTCAGAATAACAAAATCCAACTAAAAGCCTCACCTTCCAGTGCAGAGAGCACAGAACAGGTGGCACTTCCCATTATATACCAACCCATCTAGGAGTGGTTTGCAGGTAGCGTAATGATTGTCCCGTGATCCCTTTCAATATTCAACACCAGTTTTCCTTTCATAAACTGTATGCTGCTACACCAGAGTGACTGCCATGAATGAAGGCAACCCAGAATAGATGGTGTGCTTTCATAAACTCCAGTAAACATCAATTCTCATACCTTATATCCTCAGGTCTATTTATGCTCTGGACTTCTGTCTAAAAATGGACTGTCAGACTTTCTGCTAAATGACCAACAGCATCCTCTTTCTATTAACCAATTGTACAAATATGCATATATAGAAACAATATACCAAATAATTTATGAAACTCCATTGCATGCCCGTTTCCATTTATATACACTTAAAAGTTTTTCAGGTAATTTAAAGAATTTAATAATACATCTATTTGGCAACATTATTATTACCTTTGAGGAATTAAAATATTTGCCTAAAAAAAAGAAAACCCATTCATATGCCTTAAAAAGAAGTGGCACTATATGCTGGCAGACTGTCTCATCATTATAACATAAAATCAAGCATATAATGGACAGGACAAAACTCAGATTAAGCTAAGCCTCACCACTACTTCTGAATGCACTACACAACTAGTAAACTGTTCGCCCACCTAACAGGTTAACTTTGACACTCAAATACATACAGCCATATTAAAAAAAATTAAAACACCATAGTAATTAGGAGTTATTTAAAAACATATACCCTGTTCACACTTTCAGCTTGATAGAAGATTACACATCTCCCCAATCAGGAAGGAATACCACTAGACCAAACATAAGGAAACCAGACTTAGAAGTATGCTTTCAGATTCTGAAATCTGAGGAAAAAATTGCCACAGGCTTTAAAGAACCACACTCAACATTCATTCATTGAAAAGAAGGAATATATTAAAAAAAAAATATTGTAACTGAATACTACATTGGCAAATACTTAAGTCTTCTCTGGGATGAAAACATTAAGTCATACTTTAATGACTTATCTCTGTGCAGCAGAGTGTGCAAAATGTAGCGTTAAAAAACCTAGTCAAAAAATAATCTGATCAAAAGGGCTGATATTAAGGCATTCAAAAAAAATCTCCTGTTTTTAGGTACTATACAAAGCAGTTAATTAAACAAGCTGGTTAATCTTCAACATATCACAAGAAGCAAAGCTCATATTGAAATGACAGATCCTGTTCAATCTTTCTTAAGGCAGGTAATTCAAATGTCTAACACAAAATCACAGCAAATAAAATCAACAGGCATTTCTAACAACAAACACCCCTCTCCAAAAAACAAACGAGGCACTTATTAAAAACTGTACTAGAATACAAAGATGCCGAAGGTATTTTCCCGGGACAATAGGATGTTTTTTTCTACAAAGAAGTTCTTTGAAGATCATAGTAAGCCATTTTCTTCAAACTGCAGTAAACAAACCCTACTCCAAGTAATAGTTATTTGTAGATATTAAAAAAGCATTAACATCAAACATTAATCTTCTGTAGCACAGTGGTTTGCGTTTATGTTGTGTACAGCTGCATCAGCACTCTTTCAAACCTCATTGTCAAATGGTATGCAAAGATTACTGTAGAGAACTTAAGATCTAGCTCATAACCCAACAAATTGCCCATCAACTCCACGCGTCTTGAAGAAACCAACCATTACAGCCAGCAAAACAGTCTGAAGCCAAACAATTTGTCAAAATCTATACTTTGATCAAGGTTTGTAAATGGTTACTGATTACTACATTTAAAAGAACAGACTGAAATCTCATATTTCAATTATAAAAGCTATTTTAACACAACTTTGTTTTGCAAAAGAATCGGAAGTTATAGATCTATCTGGAGTGAACTTTTTTGATCTCAGAAGTTGCCACATGAAAAAACTGTTGCTTAATAGACCATTTTTATGAATAAACCATGCAAATTTCAAAAGCATTCAGTTGTACAAAGGGACGATTTTTTTATTGTTTCAACAGACTGCCGTGCTAACTGATTAAAATCTAGGCTCTGACCCACGAAAACAACTATGCTCACCTTCATGCGCAGTGTCATTTGAAGCCTCTCAAATGCTGGAAGGTAAGCATTTATTGAAGCATTGCATAAAACTGTTCCAAAAAAAAAAATCTTAAATTATTGATAGAAATGACCATCATTTAAAAGAAAAAATGACTTCTTTAAAAATAATGTCCTGGTAATACGTTTCAAGATTAAAGATTGTAAGTGTTAATGGAAGGGGAAAGCTTGGAGCAGATAATTTTTCAAAGACACTATTCTACCTAAACTGGCTGGGACCTTTGTAATAGTAGGAAACAGAAGTATGAAAAGAATTCAAGTTAATGTAGTCTGCTTTATATATTAACAGCCCTAATACAATGTAAAGAAAAATTACAGTAATATGAAGGTAATGTTGAAAATATTTGTAATAAATAATCATAAGATACAGCTATTATTTCAGAAGAAATACATATAAAGCCCTGGCTAAGCCTAACATAATGCCATGCTCTAATAACCCATGAGAATTTGAGTAGTAAAATTGGTTTTTTTCAGGGACTTTTCTTTCTGTTACTGTAAAGCACAAGTAGGTTGTTAAAAAAGACTCTAGTATCTAGTCGGCAGTTGTTTGCCTCATATTCAAAATAAATTTTGGAAGATAAAAGTCCTATCTTCAAACATAATCAAAAAGATTAACTTCGAAGAAGAATCAAAATTAATTTATTTTTCTTCTTAAGCTTTCTGGATGTACATCCTCACAAAGTCCATGGTATACAAAGAAGTGTTTTAAAGTCTGGGCAGACATACTGTATTGTTCATCTAAAATAAACTCGAAACACCAGAAACAAAGGTCAGCTCTGACACTCTACCTCCTTCATAATTGAACTGATCACCTACCACCAGTTCCTTACTTTCTGCAGTAAATCTATAACAGTTTGTCCATAAGGGAGTAATGAGGAAATCAGATTCATGTTATATCAGGAAAAATATAACCAATATGCTCAAGGATTTGGAAGCACAGAGAACACCTCTACATTGTTAGATTGTTTTGACTCTTCATTTAGGGAAAAATGGTATTTTATCCACAAGACTGATTTTGTTTCTACAGAAATTAATTTCTCACATACAAAGCAATATTGACCCAAATATTTTAGTTAATGCAAATCCCTTTTTCTAAATTTGACAACCTTACACATTCAGTGATATTTCCAGCCACTAACTTCCAGGATTCTAATTCCAAATTCAGGTAGGGATTAAAGCTAATGAAAGGATTTGTAAGAACCTGCATTATCAGCCAATAACCTTCTAACCTCCTCTACTGCTAAGCAAAGCACCTTCAGGGGCAGACGCTATTTAAGGCCTCCTTCCACCACCTTCCCCCCACCCCAAGCCTCAAAGCAGATCAGAAACAGGAAACCACAAAAATCTCTAAGAACCTAAAGTCAGCCTCTGGCCCAAATAACTATATATGTAAACAAGCCATTGAGAATTCATTTCACACAAACAGATCCAGGCCAGCTCACAAGAAAACAAAAGCCATCTGTAATCGCAATAGTCTAGATCACATTCTACACCATCAGTTATCTCATGAAGCACACCAATATTAAGAGGTGTTGCACAGCATGGATGGGGGCTCATGCTAACAAACACAAAAGGCCTTCCTATACTAGGCTCTTGCTAGCAATTCTAGGAGGCAAAGAGAACAGTTTTGGGTGAAGAGCAGAGAAGCAGCCACACAGAGGTGGCAGTATGTAGCTGGAGTCTACAAAAGTTGGACGGCACAGTCAAGAACTGTAGATTAAATCCCTGCAGGATTACTAAAGAATTGAACATAAAATTTAATACTTTCTTTTCAGAAGAATGTGCTAAGCAAGTTAATCCTTGCAATATTTCACCATAAAGAATTACAGAATATTTGCTAGGTGAAGTATTTACAGCTTGTCTTTCAAAGCAGAAAGCAAGAGTCAGCTTCAGTATTTAGTCACACATCAAACCTACAGCATTTCCTACAGCACTGCTGAGTAGAATCCATAAGGTGTGAAAAATAAGGTTCTAGACCAAACAGGTAACTGTGCATGTTGTGTCAGCCTTTTCATAGACTTTAGTTAGACCTTAGTAACTTTCCACAAGTTTACCTGCAAATAACATGTCAGCAAGGGAAGTGGGGAGGGAGAAAAATCAGCTCTTTCCCCTTTTTTGCTTCTTTATTACATATACATAATCTAACTTGGCCACCTGCGAAAAAAGTTTTCCCAGTTGAAATATCAGAAACAGTAATTCCTTGGCTTCATACAAATTCTTCAGGAAGCTCCAATATGAGGAACCTGGAGCAGGATCTCACCTTTCAAACATAGTGTTTTCCAAATTAAGTTTTTATCTTTCCATATTAAAAAGTAATTTCTCACTTGTATATTTTCTGATGCCACAAATGTGCTAGTTCTACAATAATCCATACAGTTTTTCTAGGAAAAAAGTTTAGGTAAAATACAAGTTTACTGTTAAAAAACAGGGATTCCTAAAATATTTCACACCTTCATAGATCAAACCTATTTTTATTATTTTGCCAGTTTATGACTTTTTTCAGTCTAACAAAGTGACTGCACCCCTGGTTTCATGCCTTCTGTACCAAAATTCCTGCAAGTATTTAAATAATAAGGATCCCTTTCCCAGTTTTTCCACCTGATCTGCTTTAGGGAAGTGAAATGAGCCCGAATCTGCAGGATGTCTTACAATGTCCAGCTACAGCAAGCTACTTCCAGAGTTTCAAGAGCTATATGAAACAGACATAAGTTCTTGCCCTGTACATAATAGACAGATAATCCAAAGAATAATTTGCTTTAAAAAAAAAGCCTACCTATGCAGTGGGTTCATTGTTTAGTTTAAAATCGCTGTTATATCCAGATTATTCTCTGGATCGTCTCCTTTCCACTAGCTACCAGTCCTTCCTATGTTAGAAATATGAATGCATATAAAATCGCTCCTTTCAAGCTTCTTCCATTTTTTTGCCTTTGAGCACCATCTCAACGTCTGTATCTTTTACTATTTTCTATTCCTGCAGCCTGCTTTGGTAAGAGATTTACAGAAAACTTATCTCAGTTAAAAGCCTATGCATGAGTGATAAAGACTACTCATAGCCTTATGCTGGAAACCCAAGAGAATACTAAGTAGTTTTTTGGAAAAATCCCTGAAGCCTGTCTGAAAGTTTTATACCTACAAATAACTACAAACAGAACTCTTACCATAGCCTTGTCTAATTCCTAGCATAGATGCAGAACTTACTCTATTAAGAACCCGGCTCTTTGAAAACTGTAGTTTGTATTAGTTGCACAGGGGAAAAAAAAAAAGCTAGCAGTTTTGTTCAGACATATCCATGACTATACTATAGGTTTTATCAGGTCAGAAATGCTGGTAGAATCTAATAATCATCAGAGCAGCTAAACCTTGCAGTGGAGATGCTGCTGAAAATGAAGATGTAAATAACCATTCTTCCAGACTCTTCATTTTGAGAGGAAGAGCACTTCTTGATATGAGACCCAATATGCTTATAATGAAGGCATTAACAGCAAATAACACACTGGCACCTGTAACTAAAGCAGCACTAAAGTTGTTTCCTTCTTAAAAGTGCAATTCTCTCCTTGGTAGCACATCTTCTGAAAATAGTAGAAAGTTTTAGGAATTGTCCCCATATACACAAATACAAAAATTAACTGTTTTGGCAAAGGAATGCTGGAATATTCCTTTCAAAGCTGTGCTCTCTTGCAACAAGCAAGGACAGAAGCACAAAGGGAAGCATAGTCCCTGTTTAAAAGAGGCCAAGTAAACAGAAGTCATCTCTGATGCCGAGAAGCAGCCATACGGAGCTCTATCAACTAGCAGGAAAGCAAAACTAATTCCTTTAATAATCAAACATTGCTTTATTTCATAATCCTCAATGCAGTATTTCACGTCCTCCCCTGTACAGCTATTCCACATAATAATTCTCATCTTCAGTCAACAAATATGATTATGTGTAACACCCTGGTGAAAAAAGCACTGAGCATGAAGAGGAGAGCACACTGAAACAGGACTTCAAGAATCAATGCAGCTATGCTGGTCTCCATGCAAAAGACCCTCCTTATCCAATTCCAACTGATGAAAAATTAAGTGCTGCAGAGTGGAGCTTGGCAGCTTGCAACCGACAGAAAGAACATGAGACCCAAAAGCACAGCAGCATGCACACAAGGATAAGGAACATATCACTGCCAGTTAGTTACACCAACATCAATGAAAGCTGGTAGTTATTTTTGTAAAAAACACTCTTCTCGTAAGGGAATTTCTACACTAACTAAACTGTATAATCTACAAGGCAAACTAAGATTTACCATTACCACTTCTGTGTATCAGCTACAACTCCATCTCATACTAGTCAGTGCTCACAAAACGTTAGAGTTTTACACTGTGAGACTAACGTCAACGACTGTGTTTGAAACGGCGTCTGTCACAAGCCCCGTGATCTCCCTCACGCGCTTGTTTCCACTACCGAAGAAACCGATTACAGAGGAACAGGTGGCTCTCCCAGGGCAACAAGGCCGGCTCTCCCGGGGGAGACG